>NW_018251006.1:0-381 GCF_001263595.1 Phalaenopsis equestris
GTGAAGGTGTAGAGCTAATTAATTTAGGATTTGGGAATGTTTAGGTGGAGATTGGATTTTTTCCTGGTTTCGGGCAAGAGTTTGAGCTCAAAATTGGCTCTCTGTGGTGGAATTGAGAGGGGGAAATGGATTGGGATGTGCCAAGGGTCCCTTAGGGAAGTTCTAAGGGGAGTTTGGAAGGCCTCAGTAAGGAAATTTTTACCACACCTCCATGGCCGTGAGGGGTGGATTTTATAGAAAATGGCCAAAGGGGAGCTTAGCTGGCCATTTGAGAGCTTAGCCCCACTGCTTAGGTGTCAAGCAGAGGGGTCCTCAGCTCAATTTGAGCTGAGGTATCTCCTTGGCATTAATTTGGGTTTTCACCATGTGGGGGCTCACGGT
>NW_018251006.1:1621-2662 GCF_001263595.1 Phalaenopsis equestris
TTTGGCAAAATTTGGGAATATTAGCCAAATTTGGGTCCCAAGGGCAGTTAGGTAATTTGGAGGTGCCTAGGGGCAAAAGACCAAGTTAGGCATTTCACATAGAATTGGATAGATATCCATTCTAGATGAACCATGAATTAATGTATTGTGAAGATATGGTGTATCCTAGTCCCAAGTCAACACCCAGGGTCGACCCTAAAGTCAAGTAATCTTATAGGGACTCTTCTTGAATTCTCTTATAATGATCTTACGTACTAAATGCTAGAGGTTAAGGTCAATATGTGAAATTTCAAGTTGAGTAAAAAGAATAGTTTTGAATTTCTAATGGTGGGGTACCTCTTCTAATTTTCTAAGACTAGTCAATAGGAAAGTCCTATGGCTAGACCTAGACTACTAAAGAAGTTTTCTAGACCTCAACCAAAAGTGAGGTCCACAAGAAGGGAGCAGGGTGAAAGCCTATCCCGAATGTTGAGATTTGTGAGAAGGGAGCAGGGCAAAGGCCTAACCCAAATGCTGGGATTGCTAAAAAGGGAGTAGGGTGAATGCCTATCTTGAATGCTGAGATTCTGTGAATACAGAGATTTCGTGAGGAGTGTGACACTCCGTAGAGGTTGTGACAAATTTGTGTAGAGAAAACCATTCGTGTTGTGAAGGCGGAGAATGAGAAGCCTCGAACTCGAGAGGAACAAACATATTAAATTTATCATTTTTCTTGTTGTCTTTATCACATTTAATCATTAAGGTATATTTCTCAAAATTTAATTTTCATTGATTGAATCTTCAAAAATTTTATTATCGAATTTTTTTGTTGTTTTGTTCTTTATTTATTATAATTTAAAATCAACGTATGGTTCTTCGGCTCTTTATCAAATCACACAAAAAGGCAATTTGACAAATATACGAAAATCTGAAAAAAAATTTCATTAATCTGCTTCAAATATGTTGTCGACATTATTTTTAGGGGGGTCGTCCTGTGGAAGTTGTCGGTCGCCGGAATCGGAATCCCGTCGCCCGCTTTATATATATATGAATTTGGGTTTT
>NW_018251006.1:3453-36073 GCF_001263595.1 Phalaenopsis equestris
TATATATATGTTAAAAAAATATGAAATCAAACTAATCACATATCCTTCAAAGTTCACATGAAAGAGCACTACACCTCAAGCTATGTATCTATCTCGAAAAATAAACACATGGCTTAAGGGTGAGACTCTATCAAATAAACTAAGAAATACATGACATCCGTTTGGTCTGGAAAAATCATTTTTTTTATAAGCAAACAAGTTCCCCTACTTAATATGAGAAATTAGATAGGGTTCATATTAAGCTGAGCTTGGAAAACTTTTCCATAAAGGCAAGCCCTTATAATAAATTACATCGTCGGTAACCAAAATCACCTAAGAAAACTCTCGATAAAAATTAGGGGATATTGTCTTAAAAGAGGTCAAAGGAATAGGACTTTTTAGCAAAATTGGACGAAGAAGTGTGAATGGGGAATGTCTCAATTTTGGAACATTTTAATTTTGGAATCCAAAGGAAGAACTAGAGAATGTCAAGGATTTTGAGGAAAACCTTGGTGACTTCCTAGTTTACCCTATGGTTTGGCCTCAATTTAGAGGAGAAATATTTGAATGTTTCATCCAGCCAATTTTATTAATTAGGGCTTACATTAATGTGAAACAATCTCACAAATAGCTTGGAGGATGTGAGGATTTAGGTCATGACGAACGACAACCTCAGAATCCTAAAGCGGGTTAGGGCTTATATTGTATAATAGAGTCATACAAAGGCCTAAAGATAAGTTGAGGATTTATGTGGCACTAGGCAAACAACCTCAAAACAGATCCTCATCGTGGTGAGTTTAAGTTTTCTAATGTGTCAAGTCATGATATCAAATCAAGTGTTTTCTAAGGTCATGGTTATTTAAATGTTGTGGGGAATACTAAAGTTAATCAGAGCGACACCAGTTAGGATCCTATGGTTCTGTTGTTCTGGTACCACTATTTTCTTTCGGTTTCACATTGTCCAAAGGAATTTACTAAACTCAACTCAATGATTTCCATACTTTCATTTAAACCATGAGAAATCTCATTAGAACTGTAGGTTACCTATTCCGAGGGATTCCAAATCATCCGGTAGAGACGTTTTAATTTAGTTGCAACTTTTGTTTTGTTATTTTGTTTATGATTAAATTTTGAATTGTCTTATATTTTGACTGTTATGGTGGTGAATTTTATCTTTTAAATTTTTAGTTTTAGTTTCAATTTTGACATGTAGGGCGACTTTAAGCATACAAGCAAGAAGCAAGAGGTACGAAAAAGTAAATGCAATAACTTAAAAGTCTACCTGTCAATTCTTCTCGCTCCTACACCTCAAAGGTTAGCTTTGGCAATATATATATAATTTTGCAAGGAATTCAAATTACAGGAGTAGATGAAGGTATAACTACCAAACCCTAAGTTATGACTTCATTAAGTCTCGAAAGATCTTAGTGTATAATTTTAGAACAAAATATTTCAAAATATTCAAGTGATTTCAAAGTGTTTGAGGCATGAACCTGAACCACTTTGAAGATTTATAAAATATTTCAAGTTTATTTTGAACTTATCATATTGCTCTATTAATCATCCAAGTTTAAGCTAAGGTAACCCCATTTCCCAAGGAAACTTGATGCTCTATTTATCCCAAGCTAGGACACTCCATTAATCAATTGATATTTCATTCAAGAATTAGGTGGGTGGGTGCCAACCCATTATAAAAGTTAGCATTATTAATCAATCTGGAAATGCATGGTGTGGAAACTTTCTAAGGAAATCTTTAAATATTTCTCAGGCTTCATAAATTGATTCTCCTTCAAGCTGACAAAAAGAAGTGATATCATTTCTAACCTTGGCAGTTTTTGAAGGTGAAAAATATTTAGATAAGAATTTTGTGATAAATATTCCCATATTCTGATAGAACCAATGAGTCTAACCACATCTTAGCTTTATCCCTTGGTGAAAAAGGAAAAAGTCTAAGTTTGAATGCATCATTTGATACTCCAACATATTTAAATGTAGCACACAGTTCTAGAAAACTAGCAAGGTGTAAATTAGGATCTTCAGTAGGTTTTCCTCTAAACTAATTGTTTTGTACTATTAGGATAATAACAGGTTTAAGTTCAAACGAATTGGCAGCTACAGCAGGGTTTTGGATACTCAAATGAATTTCATCTGTTGTGGGATTTGAATAATCTCTTAAAGGTCTCTGATGATGTTCATTTTCATTTCCAACATTGTTTAAATTGCAAGCCATTTTGTGAAACTAATCTTTTTCTTTTTGTTGTTTTTGAATTTTTCTAACAGTTCTTTCTAACTCAGAGTTGTAAGGTACTAAATTTTCATATCTTACACTACGCATAAACTTATCTTACACTACGCACGCATAAACTGAATAAAGCAAATAATTAAAAATAACCAAACACATTAAAATACGAAAATGTTAAAATTAAACTTCAAACACTCTTTTTTTATATTTCTAAAATAAAATAAACTAATATAGTTATATTTTCCGTTACTTCCTTGGCAATGGCCCCAAATACTTGACACGAGATTTTTTATATGCAAAAAATTATGAAGTTGACACCACTCAATGGCGTCAAAAACTTGATACAGGCAGATTGATAATAATATGCACTATAATCCCAACAAAAATACTTTTTTTATATAAAAATAATTTATCTTTTAAAACTCTTTTTAAACTGTCAAAATCCCTTTTAATATCAACACAAGTATACGTATCGTTCAAGTAATAAAGGGCTCTAATGGAGTTCAAGATATTGATCCCACAAGAAAGTTGGAAAATCTTAAAGTAAATTATGAAAATTATTTTATAATAAAAACAAAAACAAAAGTAAAAGTAAAGTGTGAAGTTTGAAAATTAACTACAGTTGACTACTCAAGAAAATACTAATTAAAATGCAGAGGTAAGACTACAGGAATTGAACTAAATTAAATACAAAACTTTCAAAAGTAAAATTATAAAAATTAAACAAAGTTTCTGTTGTTGTGACGAAAAGTTCAATGTGACGAAAAGTTCAAATTTATGAAAGCATCCTTCCTCTTTACAATGAATATATGGATTGTGAAGAATTTGAAATCATTTTTAAAAAATATTTAAAAACTTTTTTGTGCTAAATAGGAGAAATTCTATGATTTACCCTCTTCTGAGTGCTATAAAGAATATTGATTAATCCATAGTTCGGTCCCTAATTCCGTGATTAGGCTGGAGGATACTATCTGCCACTCCAGAGCTCCCACTACTCCCTCCCCCTTGGGCTAACAATCTGAAATAAGTTTCCAATCAACTGAACCAAATTGGGGGTTTTAATCTGTCACCTTAAAATCACCAATTTTGCATCCAAAAAAGTATATTTCCCTATTTATTTGCACCCAATCCCATTAATGACATACTCTCCCATGAAATCAGATGTGATTCTCAACATGTTGTAGAAATCGTATCTCATTTAACAACATATGTCTCTCAATAAATTTTAACATTTCAATTGAAGACATTGAAAAGTAAATGAAGATCGGAGTTCAAATTATCATAAACTATTATCATTTAAAATCGTAGAAAATAAAATCTATTCTTCACAAAACCATATCTTCAAAGTAGGGAGAAGGATAAAGAAGACTACTCAGAATTCATGAGAAGGAGATGATAAAACAAGAATTTCATATATAAAACAAGTTTATATAACAAAAGAAATACAAATACAACTTATCTCACAGTCCTTCCTAAGCAAATCTCTAGAATTTCTTTCCAAGTCTTTCTCTCTTTACAATCACTCACAATTCTCTCTTAGAAATGTAATGAAGAAGAAATCTCTCACCTTCCCTCTCCTCTTACAACCTTAGAAGAAAATCTCTTCTTCTTTCTCTCTCTAACTCACGTAACTCTCTCTCTTCCTCACGTCATAGACACACAATTGAGAAGTCTACTTCTTTTATTTTAGGCTGCCTTATTTAGAAAAGATTTCAAAATTCTCTCTAAAATTCCCTCTAAAAGTCAACTCTTTTGAATTCAAAAGATGTGTCATTTGATTCAAGAGACATATCCCTTCATAAAAGAACCTTTCATCCCTTCATAAAAGAACCTTCCAAAGTGTCTAGATGCATTGAATCACTCCAAGGGGTGTGTAGAAAAATGTCCTCTTGAAATTTACGCAAAAATTCATCTCGAACCATCTTAATTCGAAAAATCATCTATGGAGCATCATGCGCCGATCTGGGGCATCATGCGCCTTTTTTTGAATTTTGGCGCATCATGCGCCGATCTGGTGCATGATGTGCTAGAATCCAAAATTGGCTCTTTTTGTTCCAAATTTCGTCATTCTTCCCATTTTTGCTCCAAATGCCTAAAAATTATATATCTGCAACAAAAACATAAAAATATCATTATTTAAAGTGAAATATCAGTAAAAATAAACATAAAATAAATACTTAAAACAATATATTATTTGGTGTATCATATACCAGAGCCCAGTTTCATAGTAAAAAATCCTCTACAGGTCAGTCTTTATTTTCAAGCATTTATTGTTTTCTCACCTACTAAATTTTATACGAAAATATTTTTAAAAAAAATCACTTAAAAACTTAAGTTTGGGGGAAAGAAAAATTTATTTTGAAAATGAGTAAACTAAATTTTATTTGTCCTTAAGTGACTATATTTTTAAAAAATAATTTAACATGACCTGGGATATTAAGATTTAACTTTAAATGACTATACTTCTATTTATAAATATTGTGGTAAATTTAAGTAAAAAGTTTTTAATAATGAAGGTCAATTCTAAAGTTAAAGATGTTTGGTATGATAAGATAAGACTATATTTTTCTATTTAAAGTAAAGAAAATTGAAAAGAATGAGATTTTATGAAAAATCATAAACTAATATGAAATTATAAAATGAAGAAGGATATAGAGTTTTGACTTTAAGAGGAGGATAGTGAAATTCAAAATCATTAAAGGTTATCTAGATATATTAATCCTCACTAGAAAAAGAAAAAGAAAAAAAAAGGGGGATTGAAAAGATCCTAAAAGAAAAAAAGAAGATAAGAAAATGAAAAAGAAAGACAAAAATATAATATAACTGAGGAGAAGCTTGAGGAGATGCCTAACAAAAAATTGGTTTCACTTGAATCAACTTAAGGAAGGAGCTTTATTACATTTTCTAAACTTGTATTGGATTATTAATAGCATTCCTAGAAAAGTTTCATGAAGTTCATTTTCATATGAATGTTCTAAATGTCCTTAATATGGTAAATTGCAATTCTTCTTGAAATGAATAGAGATTCAGAAATTTTAAATTTGATTGTTAAGTATCCTTAGACTTAGAGTTTGAATCTAAGTTATTAAACGGTTTTTTTTTTAATTTTGTTATTCCATTTATTAAACTAAAATATAGAAGTTATTAGTTAATCTCTATCCTAAGTCATATGTTTTTATATAATAAAAGTGTCACTTGAGGACAAGTAACATTTAAGTTTACGAGATTTTGATACACCAAAATAATTTAATGTTTAAAGTGCTTATTTTATGCTTATTTTTGTTGATATTGCACTTTAAAGAAGGCTATTTTTGTGTTATTCTTGCAGGTATATCATTTTTAGGCATTTGGAGCAAAAATGACAAAAAAATATGAAATTTCAAGCCAAAAAATGAATTTGGGATTCTGACGCATGATGTGCTAGATTGGCACATGATGCGCCAAAATCTAGAGAACTGGCGCATGATGCGCCTGGGACGAGTTTTTCAAATTAAGGCGGTTCAAGATGAATTTTTTTGCGAATTTCAAAACGACACTTGTTCTACACACCTATTGGAGTAATTTAATGCATCTAGACACTTTAGAATGTACTTTTATGAGGGATATGTCTCTTGGATCAAATGACACGTCTTTTGAATTCAAAAGAATTCACTTTTGGAGGAAATTTTGAATTTTTTCCAAAGGAGACAACCCAAAAATAAAAGAAGAGGACTTCTCATTTGTCAATGGGTGTGGCGTGAGGGAGAGAGAAAGTGGGTGTAGTTAGAGATAGACAGGGAAGAGGATATTTTCTTCTAGGGTTGTAAGAGGAGAGGGAAGGTAAGAGATTTCTTCTTCATTACACTTCTAAGAGAGAAGCGGGAATGATTGTAAAGAGAGAAAGACTTGGAGAGAACTTCTAGGGATTTTCTTGGGAAAGATTGTGAGATAAGTTGTATTTTTATTTCTTTTATTTTGTAAACTTATTTTTACATATGAAATCCATGTTTTGTCGTATCCTTCTCATGAATTTTGAGTAGTCTTCTTTATTCTTCTCCCTACTTTGAGATATGATTTTATGAAACATAGATTTTATTTTTTATGGCTTTAAATGTTAATAATTATTATGATTTAAACTCCGATCTTCATTTACTTTTTGATCTGACTAATTGAAATGTAAATACTTGTTGATAGAAATATGTTCTTAAATGATATATGATTTCTACAACATAGGGAGAATCACATTTGATTTCATGGGAGAGTATGTTATTCATGGGATTAGGTGCAAATAAATAAGGAAATATACTTTGTTGGATGCAAAATTAGAGATTTTAAGGTGACAGATTAAAATCCTCAATTTTGTCCAGTTGATTGGAAACTAATGTGAGATTGTTAGTCATCAGGTTTGGGAGTAGTGGGAGTTCTGGAGTGGCAGTCGGTATCCTCCCAGCCTAACCACAAAATTAGGGACCAAACTTTGGATTAATCAATGTTCTTTATAGCACTCGGAAGAGGGTAAAGAATAGAATTGCTCCTATTTGGCACAAAATAGTTTTTATATATTTTTTCAAATGATTTCAATTTCTTCACAATCCATATATTCATTGTAAAGGGGAAGGATGCTTTCTTAAATTTGAACTTTCTGTCACAACAAAAACTTTGTTTAATATTTGTAATTTTACTTTTGAAAGTTTAGTATTTAGTTTAGTTTAACTTCTGTAGTATTACATCTGCATTTTAATTAACATTCACTTGAGTAGTTAATTTTTAAACTTCACACTTTACTTTACTTTTATTTTTTTGTATTTTTAGATTATAAAAAATTTTTCATAATTTACTTTTAGGATTTTCCAACTTCTCTATGAGATCGATATCTAGGACTCCATTAAAGCTCTTTATTACTTGAGTGATATGTCTAATGGTGTTGCTTTTGAAGGGGATTTGACAGTTTGAAAAAGAGTTTTAAAAGATAAATTATTTTCATAAAAAGTATTATTGTTGGGCTTATATTGCATATTTATTATATATATGTTGTGTCAACTTCCCAAATCAAAGATGGTTGCACCAGTAATGAAATCGTTGAACTTAGCCACAGATGAGGGCAAAGGAGGTCTGACACCCTACTGTTCAGAAGGTGAGGTGATACAGTTAAAATCTCCCCTCAATATCTAGAAAGAGTCAATATACTAACCAATATGCAGTAAATCCTGCCAAAGGATTTGTTGTTAACTAGAATTACTACTTGCATAGATAAAAGCAGCATACCCCAACTGAGCACCAAGAAAGAATTGGATTTGAATGAATTGAGGGTGGTTATGGAGAACAGTCCACTGTAACTTAGATGTAGCAAAGATCCAAATTTTATTTTTCAAATTAGCAAAATGAGTAAACTTAAAGAATTTTCTTAAAATTTTTTGAGTGTTTTTTACTATGGGCTCTAAGAGAGTAAAACACCAAATTTTGTGAGTTCATATAAGATAAATTAATCTCTTGAGTGAGGAGGGGTGGGCCACTCCGCTTATATTCCAACACAAAAAATTAATCATTAAGAAAAGGTTTTCCCCTTACCTCTGGTTCTAGGGTAGGGTTCGAAAGACCATCCAGTGATTGAACTTCCAGAAGCTGTTTTAATTCTAGCATACCTTCCTTCTTCCTGTTGTTTTTCTGAACTTGCCACTCATCATTGAGCACATCAGTTAGACTGTTAAGATGTGGGATCCTCTAATTTATGTGGATTGGTATCCAATATTCTCTCATCTTTAGTAGCTGCCTCCAAATGTCTCTCCTCAGTAGGAGTAGAGAAGCTAAGTGCTAATGTTGAAGTGACCCCCAGAACATCAGCAGCTATTGCAGAGTTGTTCAGATTAGGTTGGTTTACCATTTCATTAGTAAAATGAGGTTGTTGGATTGCATTATCTTTGGTAGGGACTACTGATTTCACCACTGAAATCCCTCTCCCTTTAAGTTTTGGAACAATCTCTGTAGGAGTAGCAACAGTTGCACTCTTTTTTTGAGGGCTAACAGACTTCTTTTTGGAGCGTGGGTGGATTCTATAGCATTTGTCCACAGTATGCCCAAACATTCTACAATGAGGACAATATGGAGGTCTTTGCTCCACCACAATATTCTGCCAGAATCCTTCCTCTTCAGATCCAATCCAGACCCTTTCACATCAGGAAGGGTTATATCCCTTTCAACTAAAACTCTAGCCCCAGTAGGTCTAGCTATATTGTAAGTAGGAGCATCCACCTTCAATGGACATCCAAGGGCACAACATGTATTGAAGAGAACATTTTGATGGTAAAACTGAATAGGAAGATTTGGTAGTTTGAACCACATAAGGACAATTGGCGACTCTTTATTAGTATCAAACCCAGGAGTCCACTTAACTAGTTTCATCGGAGTCCCAACAATCAGGATAGACTGTTTAACAAACAATCTGGCATAGTCTTCTTCATTAGAGCGTTTAATTAAAAGATGTCTACCATCCATTAAACCCAATTTCCAGGCCCCAGTGAGGTTGTGATCATCAAAATATTTCCTGACATAGTCCATCTTTGGATGCCAAATTGGAATTTTCCAATTGAAGTAAACTTAATTGTATCTGTAAGTGATTGAATTTCCATGGAAGAAAAAAGAATGGTAGGTTCACCATGCTTCAAACCTAGTGGATTAACATAAGGCAGACCCCTTTTCCAGCTGTAGCATCATGGAGAGCCTGAGGGAAAACCAAGTGATAAAAAGATTTGGGGATGTAATTCCCCTTGCCAACCACACCTGCATAAGTGGCTTTGGTCCATTGGCAATTGATTTGAACATCAATAGGGTATTCTTCCATTGAAGCTAGCCATTAGGGTGTCGATGTAATAGTAAATTACAAAAAAGAGAAAACCTGGGAAGGTGTCCAAGAAACACCTAACTAAAGTAAACCAGGAGCTGAGACTAACAAGAAACACCAAAACCAACCTTACACAACCCACAAAAACTATAGTAGGCAATGTAATAGTAACATAAATTTGAAAAAGTTGTAGCCCGGGAAAGAACAAACTAAAGCAATTCTTCTTGTCAGCACCACCTTTCAAGAGAGAAGACCACTCTGAAACAGGAACACCAAACCCCACCACCATGCACCACTGTGACGTCAGGAAGGAGCCGTCAAAACCCTAGCAAAGTAAAGACAGTCTCAACCGCCATTTTATTATTATTATTATTATATATATATATATATATATATCTGTGTGTGTGTGTGACGGTTAATTTAAAATATTAATTAAGTAATTATCATGCTTTTAACTTATGGATATAAGAAAATAGAACCTTAAAATTTTAGAAATTAAATAAGTAAAAAAAAATAAGATATTAAATATATAACTCTGATATTTAAAGTAAAATGTTATAAATTCTATTTTTTTTATACTTTTGTCCAACATTCTCAAAAATTGGTAGCAGTCCCTTCTAATTAAATATTACATCAGGACTCCGAACGTAGAGCTATGTTCGGAGTCCAATAAAATGAGGACACGCGGAATGTCAGGATCTACCTACAGGACAGACGAAAAAATAATTTTTACCGGGCTGCCCATCCCGAAACCTAGACCCATTAGTTTTAAAATTTAAAAATTAACTAATGCTCGTGTGACCCGACCCCAATCCAACCCAAAGCTGGAACACTTCCAATAGGACCACAAATTAGTCAAATAACACCACATAATACTCAAATAACACCTCATTTTTAACAAATAACACCGCGGAATATAAAATAACCCCGCGGAATATTCGAATAAAATGCTTAGAAGACCAAATAACACAGTGAAAATTTAAATAACATGGGGAATATTCTTAATAACACAGTCCCAAATCAAGTAAAATAGGGGAATATTTCAATAACAACGCAAAGTAATTGAATAACATCACATAATACTCAAATGACACTTCATTTTTCACAAATAACACCTCGAAATATAAAATAACCCCGCGGAATTAGAAATAATGCGGATGAAATATTCATGTAACACAGTATGCAAGCTAAATAACACGGAAGAAAATAAATAACACAAAGAAATATTCTTATAACACAATGACTATATCTGTATTACGTGTGTTATATAAGTATGAGTCGGCGTTATTCATATATTATTCAGGTGTTATTGAAGTTTTAAAACACTAAAAGTTGTGAAATAACGTAATTTCAATTGTTTTCGTTAACTTTTACGAATAACATACATTTATTTGCTTTTTTCACGTACTCAATATTTTTAAAGTATGTAATTTTCTTATTTTAATTAAAAGATATTGAATTTAAGAATAAAGATTCGGGTTAAGGTTGGACCGGGCCGTGCGCGTATTTTTTTTAATACCAAAATTTTATGTGGATCCCAATATTCTGCGTATCCTTATTTTATTGGACTCCAAAGACACTCCAAACGTAGCTATCCGTATTTTATTGGACTCCAAAGACTCTCCTAACGTAGCTATAAATTCGGAATCCTCCCGATGTAATAATTTTCTCTTTATGATACATTAATGACATTTACATAGAAATATTAGCCCCAATTAAGAAAAAAATAGTGCTATGAACAGTACAGTTAATAATTAGTGGAGACATGGTGCTTATAAAACAGCGAAACAGGAGAATGTTCTGCACAGCTCTCCGTCAATTTTTTCTATTCCTCGTTTCTCGCCTTTAGCTAAATCTGTCTTCAACTCGGTATCGAGTGCAGCGGAGGAAAAAGGTATGGCGGGGGTCAAAAACAGTAGCAAGGCGTTGTCGGAGGAGGTGCAACCCCGGAAGGCATTCGGTTTGGCGGCGAAGGATTCATCCGGCGTGCTCTCCCCCTTCACATTCTCCAGAAGGTATCGCTTTGGCCTCTTCTTATCTTATCCTTCTCATTTCCTTTTTACCGATCAATCTGGCCATTGAAGGTGTTTCAAAGGTTTTTTATTTTTTTAAATAGTTCAAGATGCGATTCCGTCGCTTATGGACACTTGGAGTGGCCCGTTCTTCATGTCGCTTTTTTTTTTTCCTTTTTAAAGATAGCCGTGCGTTGATTTTCAAGGTGTTTCTACTTTTCTAGACGAGCAATGCTATTTTATTTGTTGCTGAAGAGTAATGATAAAATCATCTGAAAAAGTGAGATTAATGTGTGGTTGCTTGATACGCGTAAGAGGAAAAAAAAATGTCATACATGCAAAAAAATTTTGTGTAAAGGTTTTCGGGATTATACTATTATTCCTCCTCAAACTATGAAATTCTGTCCAAATTTGGCGTCCTTCACAGAAATTTGGTACTATTGTAATAGCATTTTAAGGGAGAGCTTGTCTGCTAGGTTTTGAGATCACTTTTCTTTTTTGCTATTTTTATTTAAGAAAAAAGCAAGTTTATTTACTATTATTTTAAACTGTTTATTTTTTGCTCTTAGAAGAAATTTAGAAGATGTAAGAAAAGCACTCAACAATTTTGAAGTGTTTTGAATTATACTGAAAACAAATTATAATTGTCCGCCGCCGCTTTCTGCGACGATCACCGTTATCATCACCTCACCTCGCAGGTGATCCTTGCACCATCGTGGAAATTAAATTGTTCTGTATTCAATAAAAAAAAAAACATATTTTTAAAATATCAATCATAATTTATTTCATGTCAAAACATAAATAAAATAAATAAAATCTCTAATGGCTGCTAGTAAATACTGAAAACATTAAATCTTGTTCTTTTTTTAATTTCAACTTCATAGATGTTAAAATTGATTAAATGCTAATAAACTCTTTGTTATACTTTTTTTTTAGATTTTAGAGTAAAAATGAATGGGTTGTTTGATATGTTATTTTTTTGTGGATTTTTAGCAAGATTTAGCTCAAATCGTATGAGATAGGATTTTGGAGACTTGGAAGTGGCGCAGCTAAACTACCTTTAAATTGCACTTCTGATAAACCCCATTGTTGGTTCAAGCTACTATTTACTAAATCATACCATTCATAGGATTTATGGATTTCTCTCTCACAAATCTTAAATTATAAAATAAATGTTGAAAAAAATTTATCGACATTTAGTAAAATTTAAGAGTTGATATGCGAAATAAAATTTTTTTAATGCTCTCTAGAATTATTAAATCTGAATTTACAAGATTTATTAAATCCTACTTTTTAAAACCTACATGTGCCAGATGGCCTGAAAGGAGGAACACAGTGATAGAAGTAATGTAAGTCACATCCTACTTCTACTTTGTTTTACTAAATTCAAGTTTTTTTGCTTAAAATGGAATGAAAATGTGATTTACAGCCTAAATCGTGGATAAAGAGTTTATGTCACTTAAGAATAAGATATTTGGCAAGACAGACTAAATCTTGGATAAATTTTGTAACTAAACAACCTCTAACTTGGAAATCATATATTGAAAAGACAATAAAGTTTGTTAAAGCTATCATTTGATTGGATGTAGTTAACCACTAACATGGAAACTACAGTCCTCAAAAACCTCACAAAAGAGAGTATTTCAATCTTGGCTAAATTCTTGCTTTCTAAACTATGTTTTATATTTGTAAGCATCCCAAGTTAAAATTGCATTTGGTATGTACTGGTATAATGGCATCTAATAAAATGGAGTTGCATGCTAAATTGCCAATATGGGAAGTCCGGGTTCCCATGCGCGGGATGATGCCATTCTGCGTGGAGCAAAAGGGTTCAGCTTATCCTTCGTCAGGAGAATTGCACAAACTGATCTCACAGGTCTAAATTGTTAATGTCAACCTCTGTTTTTTTGCATCGTGGAAGGGCAAAAAAATAATAATTAAAATAAAAAAATAAAAGGATGTCAATTAGTGATTACGCACATTCTTATCACTTATCTGCTACCTTGGCTTTGCCGTGCGGCTATAAATGCTTTAAATGCTGACAGTTGTCTCCGGGCCTTGACTGACATCATCGCCTCATGTACAAACTTTTGGGTTGGTGAAATCTGCGGTTTTATCATCAATGCTGTCGGTCTTATGAAGTCGTTTTTTATAATTTATTAATGAAATGGCTCATAATAGAATGCAATTTATAATTTATAAAGTTTTATTGAATATAAGATTTTATTTTTAATTCTACTGTTTGTTTGAAGGTATTTTTTTGTTTGCCTTCATTTTAACTGTGGAACTAAAAGCCTTATATATGAGATTTGTGGAGCTTAAAACATATGTTACTTTATTATAATATTCAAACTATTGAGGAATCTAGAAGAAAAATATTTGTATGCTTTGTTAGCTTTGTATATTTCGTTGGCGTTTACAAATATGTAACATGATTAAGGATCTGGGTGCTCTTCAATTACTCTGGTAGTTTGACAGTACAACTACCATTAATTCACCTCTGCATTTATTTTAGGCTGATTGAATCAGATCCCTTTTTTTATTGTGATGACAATTATTTTGATGGGTTTGACTTCAGTTATACAAAGTGATGGATTGCGGATGATGATAACTACATCATAAAAGTATCATGATAATTTTTTAGCATTTGTAATCGGCATTTACAATTATGTGCACACTCTTCTTTAAAGATATTTATCTGTTTGTCTGAGCAATGGTGACATGTTAGCCTGAGTTTAGTTATTTTTTATTTTATTTTATTTTATATTTTGTCTTTTTGAGATTGCTTTGGTTTTTATTCTTCCTGAATGAAGGATTTTTCTAATGAAGGTGCTATTATCTCATATTAAACAGCATCTAAAGATTGTGAGTTATCAATCACCCATAATTCATAAGAAAATTATAGATTAATTAATTATAATTTAAAAATTAAAATATTTCTTTATCATTAATAGTCGTTTAAATTTCTGCAATACTTAATAGCCTCTTTAGGACACTCACTGGTCCACAACTTATTTTGAACTGAGTTTCTAAGAGTGGTTGATGTTGTAAATTTTCAGGAACAATGGCGATGATGATGTTACCGTAAAGGTGTTGTATTGTGGTATTTGTCACTCAGATCTCCACATCATCAAGAACGAGTGGAAAATTACTACCTACCCAGTAGTTCCAGGGTTTGTGCTCATATGCGTTATGTGCCTTTGTATTTAAATCATAAAAAACTAACTTCTCAATGGAATGCCTTCCACTTATGACTCATCAAACCACACTGATTTCTCTAGGCATGAAATCGTTGGCATCGTTACAGAAATTGGTCCCAATGTTCAAAAGTTTAAAGTTGGAGACAAGGCTGGCATCGGTTGCATGGTTGGTTCCTGTCATTCTTGCGAAGCTTGTGACAACAATCTTGAGAATTACTGCTCGAAGATGATATTAACATATAATTCAATTGATGTTGATGGGACGATCACTTATGGGGGTTATTCCGATATGATTGTTGTTAATGAGCATTTTGTGGTGAAGTTCCCCGAAAAGTTGGCAATGGACAAGGCCGCACCACTGTTGTGTGCAGGGATAACGGTTTACAGCCCCATGAAGACCTTTAGCCTCGATGAGCCTGCAAAGCATCTTGGTGTGGTAGGCCTTGGAGGACTCGGCCATGTTGCCGTCAAGTTTGGCAAGGCTTTTGGAATGAAGGTCACTGTTATAAGCACGTCTTCGAAGAAGAAAGAGGAAGCCATCAAAACCTTAGGAGCTGATGATTTTCTAGTTAGCAGCGATCCTCAGCTGATGCAGGTAATATATTATTTTTGGAAGATTTAGGTGTGTATCACTCAATTCCTATGTATTTACATATTTAACACCGAAACTTCAGTCATTTTACAAAACCAGAAGTGTATTAATTATTCAAAAGTTAAATGTTTAAAATAATATTATTGAGTAGGTATTATAAGCATAAGAAAATTTCACGCTTTTGAGAAAACAACTCACAATGCTTAAATGTTTATCGAATAAAAAGGCAATGGGATCATTGCCATTCTTCCTTTTCAGTCTCTTAACCGGTCGTTAAGAAAATTTCTCCTGCAGACTGCAATGGGTACCATGGATGGTATCATAAATACTGTGTCAGCGAAGCATGATGTTTTGCCATTAATCTTTCTGTTGAAGACCCATGGAAAAATGATCATGGTTGGTGTACCAAATGCTCCACTGGAATTGCCCGTCTTTCCTCTAATAATGAGTTAGTATTACACTACAGTCTCTTTCCATGGTTGGTGTACCAAATGCTCCACTGGAATTTCCCGCCTTCCCTCTAATACTGAGAGGGAAGATATTGGCTGGTAGTTCCATTGGTGGAATGAAACAGACGCAGGAGATGATAGACTTTGCTGCAAAACACAACATAACTGCAGATATTGAGCTAATCAAAGCTGATTATGTGAATGACGCGATGGAGAGGCTGGCCAAGGCTGATGTGAGATATCGATTTGTGATTGATGTGGGCAACACTTTGACCGCTGCTTAAATATTTGAAGGTTGCATCTCTCCTGTTTGGTGGATAATTAATGAATGTTTTGGTCATTCTACTATTGTTTAATGCTTGTTCTATGTTCTACTCTACATGCTGCTTTACCTAGTCTTTTGTATCTCTTTGGGTGAAGACTGTTCAACGAAATATAATGCGAATTGTGTCATTTTATTTTTATATGATGCATATTTTAAGAACGGGTTTTGTGTTTTCTTTTGATATATCATCAACAAATTTTAACCTTTGGCATGCATCTCAAGGTGATTAGTGCAAATCGTGGGGCATTTTCCTAAAAATACACACTCAAACTCAGATAAAAACTTATTCATAACTCTTATTTTAGTTCACTCAGTCAACTTAAATGTGTCGATGAGACAGACAAAATGACACTAAAAATGGTCCAATCCTAGTCAGATCAAGCCCAAAATAAAATGTCAAACTATTTTTAAAAACTTTTGATTTTTAGTTCTAAGATGGAATGAGTTTCAAATATAATAAGCTTATTATTAAATATAGTGTCTCGACAAGACAAATCCAACGAGTTTAAGATTATTCAATTTTGACATCGTTTAGACCTTCAAATGCTCATAAATTGTCATTCAATTGTGGGAATATCTCTAGGTTGTTTGATGGTAGTTCAAATTCCTTTCTTTTTTTATAGGAAGGACTTTTCCAGAGTCTATAAATAGAACCCTATCACTTTCATGGAAAGGGGTCGAAGAGTTGAATGCGAACCTGAGCTTGGAGCGGGATCGCAAGAAGGATATGAAGTTCAGAGTTCTACATCAAAAGTTAAACGATTGTCATCTACTCTTGCAGTCGACAAACACTATCGACCATCATTAACCACAATCGGTCAACACCTGCTTGTTGCCACAAAAATCCCTTTGTAGAATTCCGACATATGCTGCAAAATCCAGGCATGCATTGTGAAGTGGCAAAGTACCCTGAAAAACAACAATATGTTGTGAATACAATGTAATAATGTGCCCCATATAGGATGCAGCGACGCGTTGCGAAGATAGTATAACGACACACCCCAATGATGGTGTAACAATGCATCTTGCATGTAATGACTTTCTTCGAACTCCTGAAGTTCTGTTCTTGCATCTATCTACTACATCTTATGTGTCCAACTATGATCTCCATGTTTCACAACTAATGTAACTCTCAACTTCATTCTCTGCGACTTATGGACATTATTGCAACTTTGCACTATGACCAACGTGACCGATTACGACATCTATGATCTACAAGCTCATGAAACCCAACTCCAACTTGTGGCCTAAAGAAGCTATTGCTACTCGCCACTACGACCTACGTAGTATATAACTCATGCAACTTTCAACTACGGCCTCTATGACATACGAACTTTATTGTGGATCGCCACTATGGCCTATGTGACCAATTATAGTCTACATGGTCCACAACTCATGTAGCTACCAACTTTGATCTCTACAGCCTACGATCGTTAGAGTAGCTCACCATGACTTATATGACAAACTATAGCTTATGTGTTCCACAGCTCATGCTACTCCCAACTTCGTCCTCTATGACCTACAAATGTTACTTCAACTCTCTACTACGATCTATGTGACCATCTATGACCTATGCGACTCACAACCATGCAAATCCTAACTTCAGCCTCTACGATCTATGGACGTTATTGCATTATACCAATATCGTCTATGCGATCAACTATGATTTACATTACCAACTACAACCTACATTATTGACAGCTCATGTAGCTCCTAATACAGGCCTTTGAGCTCACCACTGTGGCCTATGTGACTAACTACTCATACATGGTTCACATCTCATGCAACACCCAACTTTTCCCTCTGCCTTCTGCATTGTTGACCTCACTTTTGGTTGAGGTCTAGTTTCTTCCTTAGAAGCATAGGATCTGGCCATAAGACTTTTCTGTTGATTATTCCTAGAAAATTAGTAAAGGAACCCTCGCCATTAGAAATTATAAATCTCTTCTTTGCTCATCTTAAAGTTCCATTTGTTGGTTCTAACCTCTAGCACTTATTAGGTGGAACCAAGATGGGGGAGCGCAAGAGGAGCCCCTATAGGACTGTTTGTCCTTAAGGTTAGCCTTGGGTGGTGTGGTCTTGGTCAGTCTTGCACACACACTTGATACTCCTCACATACTCTCACAACCTCAACCCTTAACCAAACATTCCTAGCTTAATCCCTTACTGTTTTGGAAACTCTTGTGGATGGTCCCCTAAACCATTAGTCCTAGGCTAGGGTTTGACTAAGACCAACACATGAAGGATCCATAGTGGGAGTTCCCTTGGTCTCATGGCTCAAAAATGGGTAATTTTATGGTTAATATCCTCAACTCATCTCACCCTATCCAAATACCCAATTTAACCTTTTGGCCCCAAACTTTTTCAAATCTACCAAATTACCTTTTAAAACCCTAAATTTTCAAAAATTACCCACATTATCCAATTTTATCCAAAAATCATCTCAAACTCTTTTAAACCACCCAAATTGCCCAAAACATTCCAAAATTTTCAAAATTCCAAAACTACACCTAACTTTGTCAAAATTACTAAAATACATCACATGGCCCAAATTTTCCCAAAACATCCAAAAATCATTTCAAACAATTTCAAAACCAATCTTCACCACTCATAAAGTCCAATTTGACTAATTTGACCAATTTTTATCAAAATCCCAACTTTGCCTTTAGGGCCCAATTACCCTTAATTAAAATTCATCATGCCTAATCCCCAATTGAAACCAAAATTGACTTCAACCTTCCCCAATTTCAATTTCAAATCAAAATTCATCATGCCCAATCCCAATTGAAACCAAATTGAAGCCCAATTGAACTCAATTTCAAACCAAATTCAAGCTCACTCAAAATCCCCAATTTTGATCATACACTCAAATGCCCCAAATCAAACCCCATAATCAAATCAATATCTCCATTTTTGAGTCCCAAACTCTTCATAACATTTCCCTTAATCAATTTGAGCCTCCAATTTGCCTTCTCCTAACCTCAATCCTCACCCAAATCCAACTTAAATCAAAACCCCCAATTTTACCCAAAAGCCCAAATGTCAGCAAATTGAACAACTTCACAATTTCCACCCAATTGATATCCAAAACACTTCATCACAGTCCCTTGAACCAATTTGAGTCATCAATTGAACCAAATCCAAACTCTAGCCCAATCCAAACCCATGTATAGCCCAAATGCCCCAAAATTGACCATGAGCCAAAATTCCACTAAATTGAACTTCCAAATCATATCATAATCACCCAATTTCTTTTTAAAACTTCTCATGACAATTATCTAAGTCAATTTGATCAATCACTTGACCCAAGTCTAAACCCAAACCCAACCAAGATCCAAGTTCAAACCAAAGCCCTTTTTTTGAACCTAAACCCCAAATTTACTCAAATCTTTTGCATTAATCAATCTTATCCCTCTCCTGCCTTGGTTAGCCACCTAGAATACTAAATAGATCTCTCAAGACCCAGCCATGGACCAAGGGTCCCCCAAATTAAGGAGATATGCTCTCCCATTTTGGCTAAACTCTTCCCCCCATGCCATCAGCCATCAAAACTCCAATGTAATCACAACTGCGACTTCCCTAATCCTCCCTGACTCAGCTAGACACCACCTCCCTTCTGGTCAGCCACCCTAGTCACCAAAAAGCTCAAATCCGAGGAGACCTTCCCTTCTTTAAACCCAAAATTGAATCCATCCACTATGGCACTTCCCCATTAGATGTTTTCATCGCTCAGCCCTCCACCTTAGCCTTCTTGCAGTAGCCAATCAGAGCTCGAGACCCTTCCCTTGGCCATGACTATAAGAAACCCCATAAAATGCCCCAACTTCCAAGTGTGCCAAAATCCTTGGGGAAATTCTGTCAATTTATTTCCAGAGCTTCTCTAAGATTTCTTAAGATCAATCTCACCATTTTCCCCCACTGAAATCCACCATCTGAGCTCAATTTTGAGTTCAAAATCTAAGGTGTTTTTTTGTCATCCCATTAAATTCCACCAAAGTTTAAATTAAAATATTAAAAAGCTTCCTCAGACCAAACAAGGAAGTTCCCATCGAAATCCCCCTTTGTTGAGCACTCTAACCCACTTTTAGACCAAGGTAGCATCACGCCTTGACCGAACTCCCGCCTAGGCTCAACCTTAGTTCAAATTGGTGCTTACAGGAGCTTCGTGGAGTTACAACAAACATCTACAACCAACCCAATTGAGACCTCACCTCTTGGGCTAACGTATAAATCACAAACCCTAAACCTAAAATCCTACTCGGTTCCATGAATTGTGAAAACAATGTTAATTTCAATTGTATCTAGTCATTTGGATGTGTTCGCCTCGACTAGATGAAGCTATAGGAACAAACTGTGAGTGATTTGGTTGAGTATTGAGTGAGATTGAAGTGTTTTAATATGGACAGTCCTCAATTTATAACAGATGGGGACAATGAAAGGATGTCATCCGTTTGCGCGTGTATCGATCAAACAACAAAAGAGGAGTCAGACGAGCAAACAGAACATAAAACACAACTTGCGTGGCAGCTGACGCGGATGGCAGCATCTAGTAGCACGGCGGCGCGTGGAAAGTTCAGAGTGACGTAGGTTGACATGGATAAGTAGGAAAATGTGTTATTTTTTATTTATTTTAAATTCCAGAACTTAGAAAATCGATAACTTGATGTAAAAAAATTAGAAAAATAAAATAAAAATAACCTCTTGCTCAATGAACATAGGAAAATAATGTGGAATAAAAAAATTATTTAACATGTCTATGATTTTTAATTAATTAAATACCCTTGGGCCATTTTAATTCTAATTAAGTAAATAATAATCACCATGACTTGAAACTTTATGGGTCGATTGCTCATGTTAACTAGGATGTTCTCTGATTTTTCCAAGGTCATAGAGCATCTCTAATTTTCAAAACCTTAATTTTCAAGTCTTGTCGTCTATTTTTGCTTAAAATAATTATATAAACTAAAATATGAATCAGAAAAATATGGGACTTGTTTTGGTAAGTACCATATGATCAGAGAACTCTTGGAAAAATATAAATTAAGTTTAAATGTCTATTTAAATTACTATGGTTAATTAAATCATAAAAACTAACTAAAATTAGAGTCAATAAAATAATATTCAAAAATTAACAAAAATGATTCCACACTGTAAATAATGATTATCTTAACTCACTATAAAAATTTAAAACACACTTAAATTAGTTTGATCACTAAAGTCCATTTTCTAAGTAAAATGGTTTTTTTGCATTAAAAATTATAATAAATTAAATATAATTAGGAAAAGTGGTTTTCTGAGTTCTTTATGATTAGGGTCACTTAGGGAAAATAAAATTTAATTTAAATAATTAGTTTATTTTTGAGCTACTTTTTGGATTAAAAGTAACTAAAAACAATCAAAAATTTCAAAAAGATGAAATGCCCAAAATTGTTCCTAATTTTCCCCTGATCACTTTCTACCCTATAGAATATTTTTCTTAATTTTCTTGATTTAGTTATGTATTTTTAAAAGCCAAAAATGTATTTTTCTTGATTTTCCTTTAAAATAATTATAATAAATAAAATAAAATTTGTAAAAATAAAAACTTTATTCCTCTGAGTTCTATGGACTTGGTGAAATTTAAGAAAAGTATAGAAAGTAATTTTTGAAATCAAAGCATATTTTCTATTTAATTAATCATTAAAATCAATAAATAATTTTAATAAAAAAATATAATTTGAGAAATTTTGAAATTTTTTCCAAGTGATTATCTGACCTACATGGACCTCTAATAATTCTTCCATGAATAAAAACTTTGCTTTGTTTCACTAAATAAATAAATATTGAAAATCCTATTTTTTGAGTTAAAATAATTATATAAATTAAATAAAAATTGAAAAAATCACATTTTCTTCTCTCATATTTTGATTGGCTGATGAGTGGGATACCAGAAAATTTCAAAGTTATTTGAGTTATATTTGATAAGATATTAAAAAGTGGAGAGTATTGGGGGCAAAATGGTAAATTTGAATTTTGATGCCTTACTTATTTTATTATAAGCTTTTTCTGATAAAATAATATGTTTTTCATATTCAAGTGAGTTATCACTAATTATATCTGAATCTTGGATTTCTTCCATTACTTAGAATAGAGTATTATTCTATTTTATTATCAGAATAACTTATTAAGTCATTTTTAGTGTATGTTAACTGATATATTACTTCTTCACTATCGATATCAGTAAAATCAAATATAGGTTCAAGATTTTGTTCTTCTTTGATGGCTATAGATTTTACGTGACTTTTTTTGTCTTTTGGGGACATTTATTAGCATAATGCCCTTTTTTACAAATCCAACATCTAATTTTTCTAATATTTGTATTGTTAATATCTTTCTCGTTTTTGTTTCTTTTTCTAAATGTTCTTTTATTAAGATTGAAATTTTTTTTTGGAATTTTTCTACAGAATTTTTTCTTTTTATATTTTGTAGAAAAATTACAATTGTTATGAGAGGTAGAGCATCCCCATTGTTGCAGAACTAAATCAGATTTCTTGCAATAAAAAGATTGTTTATATTGTTTGTTTTGTTTATGTAAATCAAGATGCTGACATGCTTCAACTAGTTTTTCTAATGAGTAATGAATTATACTTCCTAGAGATGTATCATCATGCCGTATTTTCTTAAATTCTTCGCTCCATAAAAAATTATATGATTCATGTAATTTGTAAAAATACATATCTAAATATAGTAATTTCTCTTCATATAGGATGTCATAAAAGATTTTATGATAATCACAACACTTTTCCCCATCTAATGACAATATGAGCATTAGAACTATAATCTCTCCAGAAAATTTTGAACTTAATAAATTACTTTCTTTTGCCAATTCATTTTTTAAACCATCATTCTAAAAAAAACCCATTACACTTCTGGAAACAACATGGACCACTAGCATTAATTGAACCAATTAATCCCTCTCTTATTGTAAGAGTAAAAACCATGAAATATACAACTGAAGATAAAATAGAATTTCAAATTCAAATTAAAGACTTATTAGACACCAAGCTAATCGAACCTAGTAACAGCCCACATAGTAGTCCGGCTTTTCTTGTACCTAATCATGCCAAAAAAATAAGAGGAAAAGTAAGATTGGTAATTAATTACAAAAAACTAAATGATAATACCAAATTTGTTGGATACTTTCTACCTAATAAAAAACTACTAATTAATCACATCAAAACTGACAAATGGTTTTCTAAATTATACTATAAATATGGATTCTAACAAGTAAAAATGCATCCTAATAGTAGATAATTTATTGCATTTAGTACACCCCAAGGACACTATCAATGGAATATAATGATATTTGAATTAAAAATGCCCCACAAATATTTCAACGAAGAATGGATACTATTTTTAATAAATTATCACATTTTTGTCTTATATATGTTGATGATATTTTAATATTTAGTCATAATATTACTGAACATATAAAACATCTAATGTTACTAGCAAAAAAGGCACAAGAGCATGGGATTGCATTAAGTAAAAGAAAGGCAGTTTTCCTGATACACCAAAAATATATGTATTATTAGACCTATATTTTGTACTCATTTTTGGTGATTTGCGCTTTAAAGGAAGGTATTTTTCATGTTTTATTACAGGTTGTTGAGTTTTAGGACTTGAAGCAAAAATGAAGCCAAAAAGGATGAAATTTAGAGTCAAAAAGATATTTTTAAAGAAATACTCAGCGTCGATGGCGCCAGGATGGACGCCGATGATGCAGACATACATAATAGAAATTGAACTATCTTGAACACCGACGGCGCCAGGAGCAGCGCCGACGACGCCATTTAATAGAGAGTTCACGGGCCACTGGCGCCGATAGCGCTAGAATAGGCGCCGACATTTAATAGAGAGTTCACGGGCCACATGTATATAGAAGATTCAACAAATTTGGATGTTTTTTGAAGGGTTTTTAGATGCACCTATTGGAAAACCAACATTAGACTCTGTTTAGAGCAGAAATTGATCAGAAAAGACCACCCCTTCACATCTTCTGACTGCTTTCCACTCTCTTTCACACTATTCCACATTCCCCACAGCCACTTATAGTCGATTAGTCATTTATTTCTTTAGAGTTTTAAGTTTTTGTGGTGAGTTTAAGTGTGAACTCTTCTCTAAGAGTGTTAGAGAGGGAGAGAAGTGAAAGGGAGAGAAGTGAAGAGGGAGAGAAGTGAGAGATTTCTTCTTCCTACATCTTCAAAGAGATACTACAATGGATTTGCTTTGAGAAAGAGTTTCAGATAAGTGTTGTTTGTTTATTATTGTTGTATGAACTTTATTTTATATATGAAATTTATGTTTCGTTGTATCTTTCTCATGAATTTTGAATAGTTTCCTTTATCTTTCTCCTTACTCTGAGATATGGTGAAATGGAGAGATAATTTGGATGTGCCAATTTTAAAATATAAAATAAATTGTGATGATTCTTCAACTTCGTTCTTAATTTACTTTTTGATCTAGCCAATTAAATTGTTAAAATTTGTTATGAAACATATGATTCCGGAAATGGAGTATGAGTTCTACAACAAGAGTAAGAATCACATTTAATTCTATAAAAAAGTATTTAGTTCATGGAATTAAGTGCAAATAAATAGGGAGATGTAATTTATTTGGTGTAGAATTGGAGATTTTGTGGTGACAGACTAAAATCACTAATTCGGTCTTAGTGTTTAAGAATTAAAGTGAGTCTTAGCCTTCAGGGGAAGGGAAGTGGGAGCCAGTATCCTCCTAGCCTAACCACAGATTTAGGGACTAAATCTGAGATTAGCCAATGATTTCCTATTTAGCACGATACATATTTAAACCATTTATCTCATCTCATTTTACAAAAAACTCATTGCAGTGGGAAATATTCTTTTTCATAGTAGAAAACTTCATCACATAGAACATAGTTTAGTAATTACTGTTTAAACTTTGCATTTTAGCTTTGCTTGTAGTTAATAATTTAGTTCTGATAATATCTCAAACAATTCAAAATTAGTGACAATAATTTCATTTTATTTTTGTGAATTTCCTAGTTAATTTATCATTTCAAATTTAAACTTCATCGTGGGATCAATATTTGGGGCTTAAATAGAAAGTTTTATATTACTTGATAACGATACGTATACTTGCATAGAATCCCAATATAAATTGCTTAAATTTCTTATTCATAAAATAACACATCAAGTTTTTGGCATCTTTGTAACGCAGAGCCAACTTTATAAGTTTTATACAACTATATTTCTTGGTTCAATTTTTTTTGCGTTGTTGCTGGGGAACGTAACGGTAAATTAAATAAATTTGGTAAATTAGAAAATTTAGAGATAAAATATAAAAAATTATTATTAAAAAATAAAAAATCATAAAAATTAATATATTTATATTTAAGAGTATTTTTAAGAAATTTTTCTTTGCTTATTATATTTGTTTATGTGAAATATTAGATCTGAAGGTTTAGTACCTTACGATTCAGAATTAGAACGTACTATTTGAAAATTTTAAAACAACAAAAAGAAATTAAAATTTTGAACAAAATGGCGAATAACTTAGATAATCAAATAAATGAAAATTGACAAAGACCTTTAAGAGAATATGCTAATTCGATAGCAGATGAACTTCACTTGACTATTCAAAATCCTAATGTTGTGTTTATTCATTTGAGCTTATACCTTCTATTTATCTAAATGGTACAACATAATCAATTTGGAGAAACACCTACTGAAGATCTTAACTTACATCTTGCTAGTTTTCTTAAAATATGTGCTACTTTTAAATATGATGGAGTTTCTAATGATGCTGTTAGACTTAGACTTAGACTTTTTCCTTTTTTTTCCTTTTTCATTAAGGGATAAAACTAAAGCTTGGTTAAGTTCATTGCACCTGGATCTATCAGAACTTAGGGAGACCTATTATTAAAAATTTTTGGTTAAATATTTTCCACATTCAAAAACTGCTAAGCTTAGAAACGATATTACATCTTTTTGTTAGTTTAAAGGGGAATCAATATTTGAAGACTGAGAAAGATTTAAAGTTCTCCTTAGGAAATGTCCACACCATGCTTTACCATATTGGTTAATAATTTAAACTTTTTACAATGGATTAGTAGCATCAATTAGATCTATTATAGATGCTGCTGTAGGTGGATCACTAATGTCAAAACCTTTTGATGAAGCATGTTTTTTAATAGAAGAAATGTCTACTAACAATTTTCAATGACCCTCTGAACGGGTAAATCCTGAGAGAGTAGCCAGTATTCATGAATCTGATGCAATGTCTACTTTAGCATCTCAAATTATTGTTATATCAAAAAAGATTGATCAAATTCGAGTGAACTATTCTCAAATACCATCGGTATTAGAGGAAAATTCACTAAGGCAGATAATTGATACTCAATCATCTTATGAAACTTTGAATGCTATAAATAATCAAAATAACAATCCCTATTCTAATTATTATACCCTTAAATGGAAAATCACTCTAATTTTAGTTGAAATAATTATAACAATTCAGTGAACCCTTAAGAAATTTAAACAACCAAGAAAATCCTAATTATTGACCTTATTATCCTCCTGGATTTAACTCTAACCCTAACCCACAAGTTAAGGAAAAGAAGTTGAAGATGGAAAAAGTAATGTTGAATATGGGAAATCAAATACAAAATCAAGGGACTGCAATTAGAAATATTGAAAAATCTATTAGAACATATTGCTACTGCACTTAGTAACAGAAATTCAAGAATTCTTTCGAGTACCGTGGAAGTTAATCCAAAAGATCAAAATAAGGAGCAAATTAAAGCTAATCAATTACGAAGTAGAAAAGAAGTTGAAATAAGAATCCAATGAAAAACTGAAAATTGAGGAGGAGAAGGAAGAGATTGAAAGCGACCACAATGAAAATGAACTAATACAAGTTCCTTTAGAAAAATCACTGATACACCAAAAATATATGCACTTTTTAGACCCATATTTTATACTCATTTTTTGTGATATTGCACTTTAAGAAAATGTATTTTCATGTTTGATTGCAGGTTGTTGATTTTTAGCACTTGGAGCAAAAATGATGGAATTTGGAGTCAAAATGAAGTTTTTGAAGAAATGTTCAGCGTCGACGATGCCATTCGACAAAGAGTGCGGTCTAATTAAATGGCTGGCGTCAGTGTCAATGTAGGCCATATTTCTAGAAAATTTGATAAATTTGGACGCTTTTGAAGAGTTTTGGATGCACATATTAAAAAACTGATCTTAGGCTCTATTTAGAGTTGAAATTGATTAGAAAAGAGCCCTTTCACGCCCCTTCACACCCTTCAACTGCTTTCCACTCTCTTCCACACTATTCCACATTCCTTATAGCCACTTAGAGGCAATTTAGTCATTTATTTTCTTTATAGTTTTGAGTTTTTATAGTAAGTTTAAGTGTGAACTCTTCTCTAAGAGTGTTGGAGAGAGAGAAGTGAGAGATTTATTCTTCCTACATTTCCTAAGAGAGACTACAAGGGATTTATTTTGATAAAGAGTTATTCTTCCTACATTTCCTAAGAGAGACTACAAGGGATTTATTTTGAGAAAGAGTTTCAGATATGTGTTGTTTGTTTATTATTGTTGTATGAACTTTATTTTATATATGAAATTTTTGTTTTGTTGTATCTTTCTCATAAAGTCTGAGTAGTTTCCTTTATTTTTCTCCCTAATCTAAGATATGGTGAAATGAAGAGATAATTTGGATGTGCCAATGTTAAAGTATAAAATAAATTTTGATGGTTTTTCAACACCGTTCTTAATTTACTTTTCGATCTGGCTAATTGAATTGCTAAAATATGTTGTGAAACATATGATCTGGGAAGTGGAGTATGAGTTCTACAATAGAGTGAGAATCACATTTAATTCCATGAAGTGTTTTGTTCATGGAATTAAGTGCAAATAAATAGATAAATATATATTGTTGGGCATAGAATTGGAGATTTTAGGGAGACAAACTAAAATCCCCAATTCAACTTTATGTCTTAAGAACTAAAGTGAGAGTAAGCTATCAGGGAAAGGGAAGTCGGAGCTCTGAAGTAAGAGCCAGTATCCTCCTAGCCTAGCGACGGATTTAGGGACTAAACCTGAGATTAACCAATGATTTTCTATAACAATGAATCAGGGTAAAGAATTAAAATTGCTCATATTTGGCACAATACATATTTAAACCATTTATTTCATCTCATTTCACCAAAAACTCATTGCAGTGGGAAAGATGCTTTTTTATATTCGAAAACTTCATCACATAAAAATACTTTAGTAGTTAGTGTTTTAAACAATGCATTTAAATTTTACTAGTAGTTAATAAATTAGTTCTGATAGTATCTCAAATATTCAAAATTAGTGACAGTAATTTCATCTTATTTCTGTGAATTTTCTAGTTAATTTATCATTTCAAATTTAAACCTTCCTCGTGGGATCGATATTTGAGACTTAAATAGAATGTATTGTATTACTTGATAACGATATGTATGCTTGCGTAAAATCCCAACATTAAGTGCTTAACATTATTATTCATAAAATACTACAACAAGTTTTTGGTATCATTGTAAAGCGGAGTCAACTTTATAAATTTACAACTATATCTTTGGGGATTAAGTTTTTGGCGTTGTTGCCGGGGAAGGTAACAGTAAATTAAAAAGATTTGGTAAATTAGAAAATTTAGAAATAAAATATAAAAAATCAAATATATATATATATATATATATATATATAATCAAAAATTCAAAAACATATATAACTATATATATTTAAGAGTATTTTTAAGAAATTTTTCTTTGCTTATTATATTTGTATATGCGAAATACTAGATCTGAAGGTTTAGTACCTTACAATTTGAAATTTTAACTTACTATTAGAGAATTTTGAAAATAACAAAAAGAAAGTAAAAATTTGACCAAAATGATGAATAACTTAGATAATCAAATTAATGAAAATCAACAAAAACCTTTAAAAGATTATGCTAATCCGACAATAGATGAACTTAACTTAACTATTCAAAATATTGATATGCTGCTATATCATTTGAGCTTAAACCTGCTATTATCCAAATGGTACAAAATAATCAGTTTGGAGGAACACCTACTAAAGATCCTAACTTACATCTTGCTAGTTTTCTTGAAATATGTGCTACTTTTAAATATGATGGAGTGTCTAATGATGTTGTTAGGCTTAGACTTTTGTTCTTTTTTCTTAAGGGATAAAGTTACAGCTTGGTTAAAGTCATTAGCACCTAGATCTATTAAAACTTAAGGAGAATTATCATAAAAATTTTTTACTAAATATTTTCCATCCTTGAAAACTACTAAGCTTAGAAACTATATTACATTTTTTTGTCAGTTTGAAGGGGAATCGATATATGAAGCCTAAGAAAGATTTAAGAATCTCCTTAGAAAATATTCACAACATGTTTTACCAGATTGGTTAATAATTCAAACTTTTTACAATGGAATAGTAGGATCACTTAGATCTATTCTAGTTGTTGCTACAGAAGGATCACTAATGTCAAAACCTTTTGATGAAGCATACTCTTTAATAGAAGAAATGACTGCTAACAATTTTCAATAGATGATCTCTGTTGAATTATAGTTATGTAAATTTTATAAAGTTGATTTTGCTTTACAAAAATGCCAAAAATTTGATGTTGAATTTTATGAATAATAATGTTAAGCACTTAATATTGGGATTCTACGCAAATATACGTATCATTATCAAGTAATATAAAACTTTCTATTTAAGTCTCAAATATCAATCTCACGACAAAGGTTTAAATTTTAGATGATAAATTAACTAGAAAATTCACAGAAATACAACAAAATTACTGTCACTAATTTTAAATGTTTTAAATATTATTAAAGTTAAATTATAAACTACTAGCAAAATTTAAATGCTAAGTTTAAAACGGTAACTACAATGGGTTTTTTGTGTGATGAAGTTTCTTATATGAAAAAATATTTTTCCCACTACAATGAGTTTTTTGTGAAATGAGATGAGATAAATGGTTTAAATATGTACTGTGCAAATTAGGATTAATTTTAATTTTCTACCCTGATTCAGTGTTATAGAAAATCATTCACTAATCTTGGGTTTAGTCCCTAAATTTGTGGCTAGGCTAGGAAGATACTGATCCTTGATAATTGCTTATATGCAACAGTATAAAAATAATTCTGATTATATTTTTTACTTATATTTCTTTATTTTGCAAAAAAACTAAAAATTTAATCCTGAAGAAAAACAAGAATTTAACTTTTAATTTATATATATTAGGATACTACGCAAGTATACGTATCATTATCAAGTAATATAAGACTTTTTGATTAAGACCTGAATATCTAACCCATAGGGAAGATATGTAATATGCACTTTTTGGAAAACTTTTTATTTTTAAAAAGACAATTATTTAAACTAAAGACGTTTTCACGGTAAAGAAAGTTTAAATATTTTTGGTAATTTTAATATTTTGACAAAAATAGGAAAAACTTAAAAAAATAACTTGAGTTTTTGTAGAAGAAAATCACTAAACATGAAAATATCTTTCTCCTTATCATGAATCAGTAATAAGTATAAGAATTCTTTTGTGGAAATATGCATATTGTGTTGTGCCAAATAGGAGCAATAATATCCTTTACCCTTACTAGAGATGCTATAAAGAATATTGACTAATTTAAAGTTTGAATAGTTCTGATAAACCGACTAGGCAGCGAATATAATAGCTCTCACTCTAGAGTTCCCTTGATTCCCTCTTCATGGGGGCTAACATCTCGTATCAGAACCTAAATTAATAAACCAAGTTGGGGTCTTTAACCTGTCACTTTAAAGTCCTCTAACTCTACACCTTCAATGAATATTTCCTTATTTATTTGCACTCAATCATTTGAACTACATTCTTATTCATACAACCTCATGTGATTTTTTTCAGTTGTTGACTGAGACAATACCAGCCTAGTACTTACATGTTCTCACAACAAATTTTAACATCTGGATTAACTAAATCAAGAAATAAATGAAGTACACGGATTTAAATCATCACAACATCTTCCAATATTAAAGATCAATACTCTCCACAACTTCCATCCAACACTTAATTACTTATCCTTTTAAGAAGAAAGATAAATAAAACTACTCAAAATCCATGGAGAAAACAAAACCACATTTTAGTTTAAAAGTAGAAATCATTGTCAAGCCAACAACAAGTCTCAATTAAAATCAAAAGTTGTCTAAAGCAAAAGATAAAAACTTATCTCAAGTCCTCCACCAAACTCTTGAAGTTCCTTTGAATCTCTTCTCTTTTACAACACTCTTAATATAAAACTAAAATAAAAAGGATAAATATGTGGTGCCTGAAAATCACTCCAACTAACTCCCCAATTTTAGAACTTTCAAAACTTTCTCAATACTTTCAGGACCCCTTTCAAAGTCTCAATCTTCCTTCTTTTATAATTCTCTAAAAGGTGCCTTTGCATCTCTTCAAAATGTGTCTTGATTCGATGTATTTCCCCAAGAGATGCATCCTTTCACAATAATTTTCGTCCATGGTGGTTGTAACCATCTATTAAGCCAATAGGTGCCTCAAAAACTTCTTCAAAATTTATAAAAACTAAATTTACTCATCCAATAACTGCCACTAGCGCTTAAGGGCAGGGTCTCTAGTGCTTAGGCGTGGCCTTCTCTATTTAACCGGTGCTTAAGCGACAGATCTAGTGCTTAGGCGCCAAAAAACTTTTTGAACATTTTTCACCTATTTGCTCCAAATTTGATTCTTTTTCACTCCTTTAAGCATTTTTCACCGTTTTACATGTACCTGAAAGAAAAAAAACACAAAAATACATTCCATTAAAACGTAATGTCTCAAAAATAAGTATAAAAATGTGTCTAAAAACACTATATATTTTAGGCGTACAAAATCCCCTAAAATTAAAATGTTACTTGTTCTCAAGTGACACTTCAATCTTTAAAAATCAAATATGTATGATATGTATATGTGTTTCTTTAGGAGTTACTAAAATCTTTAGGGAGTTTCTTTTGAATATTCTAAAATTTTGTTCTAGAAACATAATAGAAATTTACAAAAAAAATCTTCAGTAAATGAGACCAACTTAAAGTTTAGAAATTTTTAATGTTAAGAAAGATGAAAATATGAGTTCATATCTAATTCAGAAATATTGTAAGTCTTCCAAATTTAGAATTTAGTTATTTTATTATCTCCACTTAAAAATTTTTATTAAGAATAATTTTACTTACTATATTATATCTATAAGCTTAAGATTTTCTCAAGTCTTATACTTTAAGAAGATCAAATGTAAAACCAATTTTTGATTAGGCACTAATCCTCATGCTTCTCCTCCCTCACTTTTTCTTCTTCCTCTTCTTTTTTTTTCTTTTTCTTTTTTTTTCTTTTATTTTTCTTCATTTTCTTTTTCTTTTTCTTTTTTTTTATTTTTTCAGGCAAGGATTACTATATCTTGATAGACCTTTAATAAATTTGAATTCTTCTTTTCATTTCCTAAAGCAATGTTTTAATACAAAACTTTTACTTATAAATATAGTAATATCTTTGAAAATTATTTTTAATAAAAGAAATTGAAGTATTAAAAATAAAAGACTAAATTTCTAAAATTTTGAAAAATACAATTTTTATTACTAAAGATAGTTACTTATATTAATCATTTTCTACACTTAAAACTTTTAACTTAAAGTTTTTCTTCATTACTCAAAATTTCAACTAAATTCTCTTACTCATTCTAAAATCAAATTTTACTTCCCTAATATAACTTCATATAGATGATCAAATTTTCTTTTCAAATCAAATTAACTTGTAGTGCATTTGAGATCAAATAACATTAAAGTATTGAAAATATTTTTCATCCCCCTCAAACTTAAATTTTTAACAGATTAAACAGTTTAGCATCAAATATATATAAGCAGGAATGAAAATTAAAATAACTGCTAACAGGAATTTTTA
>NW_018251006.1:36137-47028 GCF_001263595.1 Phalaenopsis equestris
AAAATTAATTTTTGATCAAATTTTCATGTAGAGATTTAATAGACTTCATGTAGAGATTTAATAGACTTCTAAACAAGGGGTATAAACATAAAAACAAACACACTAACAAGATAAAAGAAAAATACAGTGTAGCAGTTTTCTAAGTTTCAAATTTAAGATTTACGCTAGCAAGATTTTCAACTTTACAAAAAACATAGAATTAAGTTAAGTTTTAAACTAACTAAATCACAAAACTCACAACAATTACTACCCTAGAATTTTAAAACAAACTACTAACTAACACAAACATCATAATACAATTAAAAATAAAAGTATCACACATCACAATGTCTAAACAAGTACAAAAACATACATGTATCAAGTCCAAAACATGAAAACACATCACATCACAATTCTCACTTAAACATAAAAATCCAAACCACATCACATAGTTCAAATCAACACAAAAATGAAAATGTAGCAAGCCCATACCACATAATTTATATCATATTACAATCATAACCTCATCCTCTAAATCACAGCTATCCCAAACTTCTGCAGCCTCATAATCAGGGTATCTAGGATATGAAGGAAATTATACTCCTTGGTTACCCCTAATGAGGCTCTCCAAAGATGAGTGAAATTTCTCTTCATAATCACTTTTTTTCCTATTATACCTATCAGTATGATCTGCAAAACGCTCTGAATTTTGTACCCTATCATCATTATACTTAATATTATCCATCATCCTCTGCAATAATTGATCTTGGGTCTCAATAGAATCACATCTAGATGTAGAAGCATGTGAGGTAGATGGTATAGATTTAGAAGCAGCAGAGGTAGAAGCAGCAGACGTCTCCATTCCATAACTCCTAGAAAATCCTCCTCTCTAGCCAAAAATAGAATGCTCAGAATAGTCTTCATATTCACCTTAGTGATGGGCTTTAGAGGTAACAACACTTCCTCCCAGCTATCATATTTAACTCCAGTATGCTCACATAAAGAAAAGATCAAGGAACCAAATCCTAGACCTCTATTAGTAACGAGAGTGGCAGAACTGATGATAGTCTAACAAATCAAAGCTCCTATGTTGATGAGCTTTCATTCCTGGATAAAATAATTTAACGTCGCTCTCTCTGGTCACTTCACTGATATGATTTTTTGGTAGCAGACAAGCAGAAATAAAAGTGTCAGGCCTTTGAAGGTGGACATAACTTTGAAGTTGGGAAGTTGACTCTCCTCTCATTAGTGATCTTCCAAAGTCCTCTTCCAACAGTTAAGTAAGAAATAATCTCGTCTAATTCCACTTCAGTCGGACTATAATTTTCATAAAAAGCATAACGTATTAGGTGGTAAATGATAAAAGAAGTTGATTACCTCTGGTTAAAAAGGTACCAACTTTCCTCGAACCATTACTCTATTGTCTTCAGCCTTAGAGAGGTTTGCATAGAACTCCCTAACAACAGAAATAACCGCCACAATAGAGAAATAGTAGAATCATTCCCACTATCGGTGAACAATCAAGTCCTCTACGTCTCCACCTGAATTCCAAAAACACCGCTCCTAAATCAATTTTCGTGTTTGCAACGCATCACTGTAGCGAACTTGAGCCTTTGAACTCACAAATTTACTCGAATCAAAATGGTTCTTTCCTTTGCTCCTCTTCATTTTTGGTGCCATTCTACAAATTTTATAAATTCCAAAAATAACTTCAAAAATCAAGTCTAAATTACTAAACTAAACTTCCAAAGTATAAACTACACTTCCCATGCAATTTCGATAGATCTTTTTCTCATTTTTCACCATGAATAGTGAATTTTTTAACTTCTCCAAATGTTCTCAAAATATATAGTGAAAATCAAAAATTTTTGCATAGAAGTAAAAGCTCTTACCTTAAGGAACTTGGATCTAGCAAATCTCACTCGATTCCACCTAGAACTCTTCAATTTCCACTTGCCTAGCCGAAAGTCGTGATTTTGAGAGGTTGAGAGGCGTTAAAATGGTGATTTTCGGGCCAAAGTTTCATTTTTAACCATTCGCGAACCACTTTTCGTGAACCGACGCTTAAGCGCGGGTAAGTGGTGCTTAGGCATCTGCCTCTCAGGTTGGCTCGCGCTTAAGAGCGAGATGTGGTGCTTAGGCACCAGTGCACTATTTTTAAAATTTTTAAATTAAAGTAAAATGGACTATTTACCTAAGTAAAGCACCCCTAAATGGTCTCATAGCACTTCAATGACTATTTTCAACTTCCTATAACTTTCCTCTCTCTCAAAATTCTTCATAATAACTTTTTCAATTCGAGGCTAAAAAAAGCACAAATTTTCACATAAACAAGCTTATATTAATTCACAAACAAGAACAAATACCTTTAAACACTTAGTTCTCACTCTAATTAGACTTGGATGAGAAAATTTTCAAAAATACAAATACACAGCAATCATTTCACAATTAAACACATATAAGAATGGATATAAAAATATGTCTAAAAACACTGTATAATTTTGATGTATCACTAGATATGAAGGAAGATAAAGAGATACCTATCCATTTGGGGAGACCTTTCCTAGCTACAGGAAGAACAATGATAGATGTGCAGAAAGGGGAATTAATAATGCACGTCAATGATCAAACTATTACTTTTAACATTTCAAAATCAATGAAATACCCTGCAAAAGGTAAAGATAATGAATGTTATAGGATGGATGTTATAAGATATCTAAGTGAATGCCATTTTAGAACTACTTATGAAGAAAAATCTGAAGATAAATATTTGGAGCACGAGAAAGAAGAGGAATTAAATCAATGTGAAGATCTTTTTAAGGAAAATTCAAACTATGTTCGAGAAAGTTTTGAAGTTTTGGACACGACATACAAATATAAATCATTTTGTCCATCTATTGAAAAATGTCCAGAACTAGAGTTAAATTTACTTTATGATCATTTAAAATATGACTTTGTAGGAGATTCCTCTGCTTTACCAGTTATAATTTTCTCAAAATTAATGATGGAAGAAGAAGAAAGGTTGATGAAAATTCTGAAAAATTTTAAGAAAGTCTTTGGATGGATAATTGCTAATATTAAAGGAATCAGTCCTTTAATTTGTATGCATAGAATTAAAATGAAAGAGAACTGCAAACCCAAGGCTGATTCACAAAGGAGATTGAATATTGTTATGAAAGAGGTTGTAAACATATAAATTTTAATATGGTTAGATGCTGGAATTATCTACCCTATTTCAGATAGTGCATGAGTTAGTCCAATTCATTGTGTTCCTAAGAAAGGAGGAATAACGGTAACTGCAACTGAACATAATGAGTTAATACCTACTAGACAAGTTACTAGGTGACGAATATGCATTGATTATAGAAAATTAAATCTTACCACTAAGAAAGATTATTTTCCACACCCTTTCTAGATCAAATGCTGGATAGACTAACTGGGCAAAAATAATTTTATTTTCTGGATGGATATACTATTTATCACCAAATTCAAATATCTTCTAAAAATTAAGAGAAAACACAGTTTACCAGTCTTTATGGTACTTTTGCTTTTAGAAGAATGCCCTTTGGTTTATGTAATGCCCCTGCTACATTTCAAAGATGTATGATAACAATTTTTTGTGATTTAATTGTTAACAATTTTTTGTGATTTAATTGAAAAAGGGATTGAAGTATTCATGGATAACTTTTCAGTGTTTGGAACTTAAGTCGACTTATGTTTAGAACATTTACCCATAGTTCTTAAGTGCTATGAAGAAACAAATTTAGACTTTAACTGGAAAAAATGTCAATTTATGGTAGCAGGAGGAATTGTATTAGGACATCAAATATCAAAAAATGGTATGGAAGTAGATCCTGATAAAATTCAAGTGACCGCTAATTTACCTCCGCTAATTTACCTTATCCAATGATAAAATTCAAGTGACCGCTAATTTACCTTATCCAATAAATGTAAGGGAAATTAGGAGTTTTTCAGGACATGCTGGGTTCTACAGACGATATATTAAAGACTTTTCAAAGATTGCTAAGCCTTTATACCATTTACTGGAGAAAGATGCAATTTTATGTTTGATGAGAAATGTCTAAAAGCTTTAAGTTATTGAAAGAAAAACTAATCACTACATTAATTATAGTTTCTCTAAATTGGGAAAAACCTTTTGAATTAATGTGTGATGCTAGTGATTATGCTATTAGAGCTATTTTAGGACAAAGATATGATAAAGTTCTTGATAAAATTTACCATGCTAGTAAAACTCTTAATGAAACTCAAATTAACTATACAATAACTGAAAAAGAGTTATTATCAATAATATGAAAAAGAGTTATTATAACTGAAAAAGAGTTATTATCAATAATATATGTTTTTGATACATTTAGATCATATTTAGTTGGAACTCATTGTGTAATGCATACAGATAATTATGCTATTAAGTATTTAATGAAAAAGAATGATATTAAACCTAGACTTATAAGATGGATTCTTCTTTTGCAAGAATTTAATTTTGTAATAATATATCAGAAGGGGATTGAAAATCAAATTGCTGATCATTTGTCCAGGCTTGAATTAGAAAAACCACTCTCTTTTGAAAATGAAATTAATGAACATTTTTCAGATGAAAATTTGTTCACTATTAATGAGTGGCGTGTTCCGTGGTATGCCAACATTATGAACTTTATTGTTAGTAATATTATAACTTATGGAATGACATACCAATAGGAGAGAAAATTTATTTCTAAAGCTAAGACTTATTCTTTGGATGACACATTTTTACATAAACAAGGAAAAGATCTGATTATTCGAAGATGTGTACCATTAGAAGAAACTTATGAGATTATCCAAAAATATCATAATTTTGATTTTGGGGGACATTTTGATGTTGATAAAACAACATACAAAATTTTACAATCTGAATTTTATTGACCTATAATTTTTAGAGATATTAATGCTTATATCAAAACTTGTGAATGATGCCAAAGAGTAGGCAATATTTCTAGAAGAAATGAGATGCCACTCAATTATATGCTAGAAGTTGAAATATTTGATGTTTTGGGCTTGATTTCATGAGACCATTTATATCATCTTTCGAAAATTTATATATTTTTTTAGCAGTGGACTATGTATCCAAATGTATAAAAGCTATTGTTTTACCTCAATGTGATGCTCAAAGTGTTGCAAAATTTTTAAAAATGAATATATTTTGTAGATTTGGGATGCCAAGGGTTATTATTACTGATGGGGGAAGTCATTTCAGAAATTCCATAATGGAGAAATTATTAAAGAAATATCATATAAATCATAAGATTGCTACTTCTTATCATCCTCAGACAAGTGGTTTGGCTGAATTATCCAATTGGAAAATTAAAAGAATTATGAAAAAATGTGAATTTAACAAAAATGGATTGATCGGTCAAACTTGACTATGCTTTGTGGGCTTATAGGACTGCATACAAAACTCTTATAGGAATGTCCCAATATAGACTAATATTTTGAAAAGCTTGTCACTTGTCACTTACCACTTACTAGTTGAACTTAAGCATAAGGCTTATTCGACGACTGAAGAGTTCAATTATAATTTGAAAGATGTTGGTGAGACAAGATTATTACAATTAAATGAGCTTGAAGAGATAAGAAATAAATCTCATGAAAGTGCCAAAATTAATTATGAAAGATGAAGATGTGGCATGATCGAAGGATTCTTACTAAAAATTTTCAGCCAGGCCAACAATTTTTGGCTATATAATTCAAGGTTAAGATTATTTCAAAGCAAACTTAAGTCCAGGTGGATGGGTCCATTTATTGTGATTAAAGTTTATCCTTATAGAGCTGTGGATATTAAAGATCCTAAGTCTAAGAAAATATTGAAAGTTAATGAACATAGACTGAAACCTTATTTTATAGAGGATCAGCATAAGTTTAATGATGGAATGATGTTGGGTCAACCAGAGTAAGCACTGGTTACGTTGGGCTGACGACATAAAACCAAGCGCTTTGTGGGAGGCAATCCATAGTTATCAGTGTGTTTTTATATTGGTTGTTGTTTTATGTGTGATTAAGAAACCTTGGGGAAGTATTTTTGAGACTATTATGTGTTGGTATTGATTTTAAGACTTTATTTTGTGATCTAGACATGTTAAAATGAGAATTTGGACGTTAAGAGAATTTGGAAGTTGACTAGTGTAAAAATGTGCACTGGCGCATAAGCGCCAAATCCGGCGCTTAAGCGCCAAATTCGGCGCTTAAGCGCGACAGTTTAAAAACATGTGTGAAATTAATATTCTAGAAAGGAAAACTGCCTAGAAGTTTGCAAAAGCATGCCAAGGTAGTTTCTAAACATGTCTAGGAGTTATTAGAAGGATTTAGGTCTATAAATAGAAGGGTTTAGTGAAGGAATTTCACCCCAGATCATTTTTTAACCCTAAAATCTAAGAGAGTATTGAAGGGATATCAGAGAAGATCAACAAAATTGAAAATACCATGTCTGTACTAGAGACTAAGGTATTGGAGATTCATGTACATCTTGAGCATATTGGTTGACAATTGAAAATGCAATTTATCCACACTAGTTATATAGAGGAAGCGAATAAGGAGATGTTTCTTAAGCAAAAGTGGATTGAAGAAGATTGCATTAGAGCACGTTACCACCGTCCGTTTTATCAACTTTATATTCCAGTTGCCCCAAGACAGACTAATGAAAGACCTGAATTTATTCCTTCTAATGAAGAATGGAATTAAGTTCTATGTTTGAAGTTATGTTTTTGTGTGTTTAGAGTCATTGTGCTTACATGTTAGTGTTTGAGTGTTTATGACTTTTTATGAGTTTAATTGTGAAATGATTGTTAAGTGTTTGAATTTAAGAAAATTTTCTCATCGAAAATTTTCTCATCCATTTTCTCATCCAAGACTATTTAAAGTGAGAATTAAGTGTTAATTTTATTTGTACTCGTCTGTGAATTAGTATAAGTTTGTTTGTCTGAAAATTTGTGTTATCTTTAGCCCTGAATTTAAATAGTTATTATGGAGAATTTTGAGAGAGGGAGAGGAGTTATCGGAAGTTGAAAATATTCATTTAAGTGCTATGAGACAATTTAGGGGTGGTTTACTTAGGCAAATACTGCATTTTACTTTAATTTGAAATTTTTGAAAATAGTGCACTGGTGCCTACACACCACATCTCACGCTTAAGCTCGAGCAAACCTGAGAGGCAGGCGCCTAAGCGCCACTTACCTGCGCTTAAGCGCCGGTTCACAAAATTGGTTCGCAAATGGTTAAAAGTGAAATTTCAGCCCGAAAATCACCATCTTTAATTCCACTATCACGTTCAACCTCTCGAGTTCATGATTTTTGTGGGCTAGAGCACATTTAAAGTGAAGATTTCCTGGTGAATCAAGTGAAATTTGCTAGATCCAAGTTCCTTAAGGTAAGAGCTTTACTTCTATGCAACAATTTTGGATTTTCACCTTGTATTTTAAGCACATTTAGAAAAATTTGAAAATTCACTATTCATTGTGAGAAATGGGGAAAATCGAGGGAAATTGCATGAGAAGTTTAGTTTGTGCTTTTGGAAGTTTAGTTTAGTAATTTAAACTTTATTTTTGAATTTATTGTTGGAATTTATCAAATTTAAAGAATGACACCAAGAATGAAGAGAAGCAAAGGTAAAGCCCCTTTCGATTTGAGTAAATTTGTTAGTTCAAAAGCTCAAGATCGGTCTAGTGATGCGTTGCAATCACACAAACTGATTCAGGAGCGATGTTTTAGAAATCCGGGTGGAGACGTGGAAGATTTAATTGTTCGCCGACAGTGGGAACAATTTTGTTGTTTCTCTGGTGTGGCGGTTATATCTATTATGAGGGAGTTTTATGTAAATCTCTCTGAAGCTGAAGAAAATCAAGTCATGGTTGGAGGGAAGTTGATACCTTTTTTGTCAGAGGTAATCAACTTTTTTTACCATTTACCACGAGATATTTTATGTTTTTATGCAAATTATAGTCTTACTAAAGCGGAATTAGAGGAGATTATTTCTTACTTGACCGTTGGGAGAGGACCTTGAAAGATAACTAATGAAAGGAGAGTTAAATTCCCAACTTCAAAGTTATGTATGCCTTCAAAGGTCTGACACTCTTTTATTTTTGCTCGTCTGCTTCCGACCAATCATATCAGTGAGGTGACGAGAGAAAGAGTGACGTTGAACTATTGTATTCAAGAGGGAAAACTCATCAACATTAAAGCTTTGATCTGACAGACTATCATCCGTTCTGCTACAGGTTTTACAACTGCAGGGTGGGATTTGCTTCCTTGATCTTTTTTTTGTGTGAGGAGGCTGGAGTTAAATATGATAGCTGGGAGGAAGTGTTATTACCTCTAAAGTCCATCACTAAGGTGAATGTGAAGACTTATTCTGAGCATTCAATTTTTGGCTGGAAATGAGGATTTTCCAAAAGCTATGGAATGGAGACGTCTGCTGCTTCTACATCTAGACCATCTACCTCACGTGCTTCTACACTCGAGGTGAGTCTACTGATACCCGAGACGAGTTATTACAGAAGATGATGGATAATATCAATTTTACCGCTGATAATGTACAAAATTTAGAGCGTTTTGCAGATCATACTAATAAGTATAGTAGGAGAAAGAGTAATTATGAAGAGAAATTCCACTCATCTTTGGAGAGCCTGATTAGAGGTGACCCAGGAGTGCAATTTCCTCCACATCCTCGATATCCTGATTATGAGACTGCAAAAAAGTAGTATAGCGATGATTCTAAAGATGAGGAGTAGGATTGAGATATTTTTATGTTTGTTTATGTTGAAGACTATGTGATGTAGTACTGCTACATTTATTTTGTGTTGATTTGGACTATGTACTATGTTATGTTTGGGACCTTTTATATTATTATTGTGATGTAGTGTTTTGTTAGTGGCCTGTTTTAACATTCTAGGGTAGAACTGTTGATGTGTGTTTAATACAGTTTTAGTTAGATTAGGATTGAACTTGATTTAATGTCTTTTGAAAAGTTTAATCTAGCTAACTTAGATCTTAAATTTAAATTTCTGAAACTGCTACCCTGTATTTTTCTTTTATCATGTTAGTTTGTTTGTTTTATGTTGAGATCGTGAAATCAAGTTAGTGTGTTAGTTTACTTTTATGTTTATACCCACTACTTAAAAGTCTATTAAATCTCTACATATTAAATTGAAATGAAGATATAGATAATTTGATCAAAAATTAATTTTACTCATGTTTTTAGTTTTATACTTGTATCATTCGAGTTTAAAAATTCTTGTTAGTATGTTATTTTAAATTTTCATTATTGCTTATATATAGCTGATGTTAAATTATTTAATCTGTTAAAAATTTAAGTTTGGGGGGATGAAAAATAATTTCAAAACTGGAATTTTATTTGTTCTCAAATGTGCTAAAAGTGAATTTGATTTGAAAAGAAAAAAATTGATTATGTATATGAAGTTATAATAGGGAAATTAAATTTGATTTTAGAAATGAGTAAGAAAATTTAGTTAAAATTTTCACTAATAAAGAAAAAATTTAAGCTAAAACATTTTTAGATGAGAAAATGATTAATATAAGTAACTATCTTTAGCAAGAAAAAATGTATTTTTTATAAATTTAGATAATTTAGACTTTTATTTTTAATACTTAAATTTCTTTTATTAAAATAATTTTCAAAACTATTATTATATTTATAAGTAAAAGACTTATATCAAGACTTTGCTTTAGGAAAGGAGAAGTGGAATTCGAAATCTTTAAAGGCTTATCCAGATATAGTAATCCTTGCCTGAAAAGAAAAAGAAAAGAGAAAAAAGAAAGAAAAGAAAAAAAGAAAAGAGAAAGAGAAATAAAAGAAAAATAAAAAGAGAAAAAAAATTAGGAAGGAGAAGCTTGAGGATTAATGTCTAATCAAAAATTGGTTCTACATTAGATCTTTTTAAAATATAAGAATTGAGAAGCTCTTAAGCTTATAGATATAATATAGTAAGTAAAATTATTTTTAATAAAAATTTTTAAGTGGAGATAATAAAAGAACTAAATTCTAAATTTGGAAAATCTATAATATATTTTTGAATTAGATAAAAACTCATATTTTCATCTTTCTTAACATTAAGAATTTCTAAACTTTAAGTTGGTCTCATTTACTAAATATTTTTTTTAAATAAGACTGCTATATTTCTAAATTAAAATTTTAGTAACTCTTACATAAACTCATATACATATCATACATATTTAGTTTTTAAAGATTGAAGTGTCACTTGAGGTCAAGTAATATTTTAAGTTTGGGGGATTTTGATACACCTAAAAGATATAGTGTTTTTAGACACATTTTTATATCTATTTTTGAGATATTGCGCTTTAATGGAATGTATTTTTGTGTTTTTCTTGCAGATATCGGTAAGAAGGGTGAAAAATGCTTAAAGAAGTGAAAAAGGATCAGATTTGGAGCAAAAAGGTCAAAAATGTGTAAAAGAGTTTTGACGCCTAAGCGTCTGATCCGGCGCTTAAGCGCCAGTTAACCAGAGAAGACCGCTCCTAAACGTTAGAGGCCCCTCGCTTAAGTGCTAGTGGCAATTATTGGATGAGTAAATTAGGTTTCTGCAAATTTTGAAGAGGTTTTTGAGGCACCCATTGGCTTAATAGGTGATTATAACCACCATGGATGAAAATTATCACAAAATGATGCATCGCTTGGGGAAATACGTCAAATCTAGACATATTTTGAAGAGAAACCAAGGCACCATTTGAAAAATTATAAAAGATAAAAAGAGAGGACTTAGAAAAAAGTCCTGAAAGTATTGGAATGTTTTGAAAGTTCTCATTTGGGGAGTTAGTTCGGAGAGATTTTTAGGCACCACTTTTACTTTTCTTTTATCCTTTTTATTTTTTTATTTTGAGTGATTGT
>NW_018251007.1:0-16474 GCF_001263595.1 Phalaenopsis equestris
TCTAGACCTCAACCAAAAGTGAGGTCAACATTGTGGTAACCATCATTTTGTCAATTTGAATGGGTTTGGTCAAGTTTGGGGCTTGGGTTCAAATTTTGGATTTTAGTTTGAACTTGGGTCTAGGTTGGGTTTGGGCTAAGACTTTGGTCAAGTGACTGATAAATTTGATATGGATGATTGTCATGAGAAGTTTGGAAAGGGAATTCGGTGATTTTGAATTGATTTGGGGGTTCCATTTAGTGGAATTTAGCTCATGGTCAATTTTGATGCATTTGGGCTAGACATGGGTTTGGATTGGTCTAGGGTTTAGATTTGGGTCAATTAAAGGTTCAAATTGGGCCAAGAGATTGTCATGAAGATTTTTAGATGTCAAATGGGAGGAAACTATGGAGTTATGAATTTCAATTTAGGGGATTTTGAATTTTAGGGCAAAATTAGGGTTTTGGGATTAGGGTTGGAATTGGGCTTGAAATTGGGTTCAATTGGGCTTTGATTTGGTCTCAATTAGGATTTAATATGATGAATTTTAATTTAGTATTTAAATTGGGTGAGATTGAGGTCAATTTGGTGGAAATTGGGGGTGAATTGGGGAATTTATGCATTTATGGTTAATTTGGGGATTTTGGTCAAAAGGGGTCAATTTGGCAAAATTGGGTTCAATGGAGTGATTCCAATTGATTTTTGGGAAATTTGAAATGATTTTGGAGATTTTTGGAATTTATGAATTTTTGAGGTGTGAAGGGCATTTTGGTAATTTTGGGAGTTTTTTTGGAAAATTTTGTGTTTAGGGGCAATTTGGTAATTTTGAGAAAGTTGGGGCCAAGTAGGGTTAAAATTGGGAATTTGGGAAACTTTAAATCAATTGAGAATGTTAATAATGAAATTACTCCTTTTTGAGTCATAAGACCAAGGGAACTCCCATTATGGATCCTCCATGTATTGGTCTTAGCCAAACTCTAACATAGGGCTAATGGTTTAGGGGACCATCCACATGAGTTTCCAATAGGGTAAGGTATCAAGCTAGGCATGTTAGATTAAGGGTTGAGGTTATGTGTGTAAGTGAAGGGTATCAAGTGTTTGTGTGCGCAAGACTGACCACGACCACACCACCCAAAGTTAACCCTAACGCCAAACAGTTCTATAGGGACTCCTCTTGAGCTCCCTCATATTGGATTCACCTACAAAGTGCTAGAGGTTAGAACCAACATGTAAAACTTCAAGATGAGAAAAGAAGAGTTTTAGAATTTATAATGGTGAGGATTCTGTTACTAGTCTTCTAGGAATAGTCAACATGAAAGTCATATGGCTAGTTCCGAGGCATTTAAAGAGGAAACTAAGCCTCAACCAAAAGTGAGGTCAACAAGCACTATTCCTCGTATGTGATTGGTACCTTCATGCCACAAATTGGTGTCATAGTGCCCAAAGCATTTTTAACTTTGTTGCAATGAATTTGGAAAAATTGGAAGAGGTGCTTGAAGTGACTCTTAGTTAATTTCGGAGATCTATTAAAAGGGACCAATGGCTGGTCAAAAGGAGAGGCCGAAGAGGGTGCATGAGTTCTTAGTGGTGAGAGTGTATGTAAGAGATGAGAGCCATTGATTGTGTAAGAAGAGTTCGGAGATTGCTTCAAGGGAACTTCAAGATTTTCTTGGGGAGAAGCCTAAGATAAGAATCTTCAAGGGAATTGAATTTAAATACAAATCATGTTTTGTTGTGCTATCTCCAGGAATTTTACGTAGTTTTCTTTCTTTCTCCTTGCTTTTGGAATTAATCATGTGAGATGAGAATGATTCAAATATTTCTTTTTATTTTAAAAAACTGTGATGACATTTCCACCAATTTTTTATTGACTTTACAAACCGGTCACATGTGAGGTTAAAGTATGTTGCAAAACATAATGACCCTGGAGGGACATGATTTAACCCAACTTATGAATGTCACACTAACCTTACGAGGAGGGTGACTGCAATCTAATGAGAGTGCAAATAGATAGGGAGATAAGTTTTGATGGGCGTAGAATTGATGTTTCTAGGGTGACAGGCTAAGTTATATTATAAATTCAGTCTTAAGTTTGGATCTAAGACTCCCTAGTAGGTGCTATAGAGAGAGCACAGTGGGTATTCTAAAAGTGAGAGGCTAGAATCTACTCAACAGTACTACATAAGCTGCAACAAACTTGGGATTAGCCAATGTTCTTTGCCAACAGTGAGAGGTGGTAAAGAATGGGTATGCTCCTATTTGTCATAATACATCATTTTATATTTTATAAAACATTAAAATCCTACAATGATCAAGATCTCTTTGCAAGGGGAAAGGTCTTTTCATAATACTCAAGCTCTTTTAAACCTTATTAGTTTAGAAAATTCTTACTTACTTTCTACTTAAAATTTAGATTACACATAAATTTAGTTTTACTCCTTTACAAATATTTCGACACTATTCTCCTATCATTTTTATCTCTAATTTAGATAGAAATTTTTCTAAGTCATTATTAAAAATTTACAGCTTCCCTGTGGGATCAATATTGGTGTTTTTTACAGAAAACTCTATATTACTTAAAACGATAAGTATACTTGCATAGTACCACTAGTGCGAAGGCTTATTATTTATTTTCTAAATCATTTTATTTATTGACACTAGCTGCTAAATATAATTCGGGCCAAGTTTTTGTCAATCTATTGCAGTATAATTATCTGTGTAATTGCGGGTTGGGTCACATTTTAATTCAAATGAAGCAAATACATGCTCTTAGCAAGAAACTCATTGTTTGATGGTCTCATACCAAGCGAAATGGTAATGCTACAACTGATTGGGGTGCTCATGTTGGTGCATCTTATTCTCTTGTTATTAATTCCAATATGGTTCCTTTTAGTATTTTGCATCTTTGTTTTTCTGATCTTTAGTTTTGTTGGGTTCTTGGGTTGTTGTTGGTCTGGGTCGTGTGAGTTGTATTTTTATTTGGTGAGAGGGACTTAGTTAATTTACTGTATGCTAAATGAAATGCAACTAACAGAACTAGGTTAACTAAACTATTTGCTAAACTTCAAAAGTAAACTTACTAAGACTAAATAAGGTTTTATAATGAAGAGTTCAAATTTAAGAAAGCAACCTTCTCCTTTATAATGAGTTTATTGATTGTGACGTAATTAATATAATTTAAAATACATGTAAAATTGCCTTGTGTCAAATAGAAGCAATTCTATTCTTTATCCTGTAAGAGTACATAAAGAACATTGAATAATCCAGAATTTGGTTCCTAAATCCGTGTTTAGGTTGAGAGGATACTAGTTGCCACTCCAAAGTTCTCACTTCTCCCTCCTCTGAGGGCTAAAAATCTTGCTTTAGTTTTCAAGCAACTGGCCCAAATTTGGGGTTTTAGTCTATCACCATAAAATCTCCAATTTTGCATCCATCAAAATATATTTTCCTATTTATTTGCACTCAATTCCATAGACTACATTCTCATTCATGAAATTGAATGAAATTGAATGTGACTCTTAAATTGAATGTGACTCTTACCTTATTGTAGAAAGCATAGCCCATTCGGATCTTATATTTCTTAACAAATTTTAACATTTCAATTGGTCAGATTTAAAATTAAATGAAGATTAGAGTTTGAATCAACATAATTTATAGAAATTTAAAACCTCACATAACAAAATTAATTCTTCACAAAACCATATCTCATTGTAGAGAGAAGGATAAAAAAGATCACTCTGAATTCATGAGAAGGATACGACAAAACATAGATTATATATATAAAAACAAGTTTACAAAAAAAAGAAAGGAAAAAACAAAACTTATCTCACACTCATTCTCAAGCAAATCCCTTGAAGTTTCCTTTAAGCTCTTTTTCTCCTTACATTCACACTATATTCTCTCTTAGAAATTTAATAAAGAAGTAATCCCTCACCTTCCCTCTCCTCTTACAACTCAGAAGAAAAACCTAACTCTTCTCCACAACTCTCTCTCACGCCACCCTTAGAACTCTCTTCCAAAATTCTCTCTCGCCCCTATTAACTTTCTAGACTCTCCTCTTTTTAATTAGGGCCAGCCTTCCTTTCAAAAAGAATTCAAAATTCCCTTTCTTTTCCTTAAAAGACACACCCCTTCACATCAAGAGACAAGTCCCTTCATCCAAGAGACATATCTCTTTAATCAAGAGACTTTTCAAAGTGTTTAGATACATTGAATCACTCCATAGGGTGTTTAAATTAATTGGATCATTCTATAATCACTAAAAAATAGTCAATAACCTCCTTACTCCATCTCAATTTGTCTTTGGCGCTAGTGTATTGAAGTTCCACACTGTTCTCTGGATTGTGGCACCTCTGGCGTCAGGATGCTGAAAAACTCCATTTTGGCTCTAAATTTTCTCATTTTTGCTCCAAATGCCTAAAATCAATATACCTATAACAAAACATGAAATTTCCTTCTTTAAATTGCAATATATTTAAATTTAAACATAAAATATATACATAAAATTACATATTTTTTTGTGTATCAAAATCCCCCAAACTTAAATGTTTAAAAGTATAATAACACCTTGTAATCAAGTCTAAGATTTCTGAATTTCTACTCATTTCAAGAAGAATTGAATTTTTCATATCAAAGATACTTAGAATATCCACATGAAAAAGAATTTCATGAAATTTTTTTTAGTAAGGATGCCAATTCTCAAATACAAGTTTAGAGAATGTAATAAAGCCTTCTTACTCATGTTGATTCAAGTGAAGCCAATTTTTGATTAGACATCTCCTCAAGCTTCTCCTCACATATTTTTCATTTCTTTTCCTTTTTATTTTATTTTTCTTTTCTTTTTTTTCTTTTATTTAGGATCATTTTCAATCCTTTATTTTATTTTCTTTTTCATGTGAGGATTACTATATCTGGATAACCTTAAATAATTTTGAACTTCACTATCCCCGTTTTGAAGTTAAAACTTCTTACCTTCCTTCACTTTATAGATTCATATTAGCTTTGAAGTTTTTTCACAAAGTCTCATTCTTTTCTTCTTATATGAAACTCTAAGATTCTTAATACTTCAAAAACATAATTTTATTTACTTTAAATAGAAGAAACATAGTCTTATCTTTTCATACTATATATCTTAACTCTAGAATTAACCTCCACTATTAAAGATTTTTTGTATAAATTTACTATAATATTTACAAACAAAAATACAGTTATTTAAAGTTAAACTATGATATCCAAAGTCATGTTAAATTAATTTTAAAAGTATAGTTAATTGAGGGCAAATAAAATTTAGTTTACTTCTTTTAAAGAAATTTTCTTTCCCCCAAACTTAGATTTTTTTAAAAAATAATAAGTAAAGCATTTAGTGTAAAAATTTGTATGTGAAAGAAAACAGTAAATCCATAAAAATAAACAAATTTTTAGAGGATTCTGAATATTAAATTTGGCTCTGACACATTGCTGGTATTGATTTAAACAGTACAGACTTTAAAGCATTAAATGAAATATAATATATCACATTATTTGCTAAGAAAAGATGAATTAAAAATATAAATAGTAAATTAAAGTAGCTAAAAATGTGAAATAAAAATATACAATTTACAGTTATCGATACAACAAGTTCAATTGTTCCATAAACAAAACACATGAATTTTCCAAATCATACCAACAATAACAAAAAAAAAAACAAAAAACAATGAATGAAAACAACTAATACCTCAAAAAATTATCATTCATCATCTAGCTCCTTCTCTTCTTCCTCTTCTTCTTATTCTTCTTCTTCAAAGTTATCTTGCACATAAGGCGTAAAGCTGGGGCATGTTGGAAATTCTACAGTATGATCACCCCTCAGATATCTAACCATAGCTTCTTGATATGCAATATCATGTTGTACTCTTGATATCATGTTGTACTCTTCTGAGCTTATAATCATCATTGTGAGCATTTCTTGATTCTAAACCACCTATTCTATTCTGTATTGCTATAATATTTGGTTGTTGAATCATTAACTGTTCCATAATATTTTCAAGTGAATAAGTATTGGAAGTAGATGGTCCTGCAGCTGATGTAGAAGGTTTATCACTACTTCCACTTCTAGATCCAGCAAATGATTAAAATTTATGGACTGTGGGTTTTCCAATGGGTTTAAGTGGTTGCAACATTTCTTCATTCTTATCAAATTGAACTCCTGATTGTTCATATAAAGTGAAAATTAGGGCAGAATAACCCAAACCATTAGCCATCCCACTTCAAGCAATACTTTGAGCATTATGCACAATAAGAGCACCAATATCAACAGCTTTCATTTGTGGGATGCAAAAAATTAGTACCACTCTCTCCTTAGTTACTTCACTCAGGTGATTATTTGGAAGAAATTTTGCCAAAATAAAGTAATTTCATGCTTTAGATTGCACATTTAACATGAAAGTAAAGAAATTGACTTTGTGATTATTCTTAATCTTCCATTCTCCCTTTCCATCAGTAAGATAGGAAATTACTTCATCAAGTGATGAATTAAAAATTACGAATGGAGAATACTCACAATGAAATTCATTCAGCAGCAAATAAAGTGCATTGATTCTTTCTCGAGTAAATTCAACATGTTTACCTCTACCATAAACGTGCTCATCAGTAATCACCTGAACATTGGCGTAAAATTCTTGAATGATAGGAAAAATGGCTACTGTTGTGAAGTAGCAAAAGGTCTCCCAGTCCCGAGCAATTATCAATCTTTCCATCTCTCCTCCCGGGTTTAAAAATGCACGCTCCTGAATCAATTTTCTTGTTCTCATCATAATATTGTAATTATACTGAGCCTTCAAATTAATGAATTGACTTGCATCAAAATTTCCCAAAGGCTTTCCTCTTTTCACTCTTATATCCATATCAATTGCTAAATAAATTAACATAAAATCCAAATAAATTCACGATATCATAAATTAAACTCCAAAAGTATGAATAATTGGTAAGAAGCTTTTCACCATGGGTTCTCTTTAAAATTCTTCAATAAAAGCTCAAATTTTTGGATTTCCATAGTTTAGGGAAAATCTATGTTGAAAATAAAAAATTTCTAAGTTAAAGAGAAGTTCTTACTAAGGAAAGATAAAATCCAAGACTTTTTAGCCTTCAAATTACCTCAAATCCACCAAATGGCAAGCCCTAGATTGAGTTTCATCCTTAGTCTAGAGGTAAGAGAGAACCCAAACAGTAAAAATGGAGTTTTAATGTGGTTTTTCACGATTTTATGTAAATCAGGGTGTTTTCGAGAAACTGGCGCCTCTAGCGCCAACACAAAAAATTTTTAAATTTCTATTTTCTTTTGAAATATGATGTATACCAAACCACGCCAACCTTTATTTAACTTAATTACTTATATTCCTAATTAAATAATCTTCCAAAACATATTTTCACAAACAACACAAAACATACATTTATATATAAAATCCACATGATTACAAACCAACAATTTTTAATTCAATACATCTAATTCAGCGTTGAAATCACATCATACAAACTAACACTAAAGACTAAATATCAATCACTATACATATGACACATTTAAAGTTCAATAATATAAGTAAATGAAATTCAACATAAACACATAACACACATATGCAATCATAATTATGAATTCCTATCGACGCTATTTTTTGTTGGAGGAGTTGCCCGTAAGAAGCTGTCGGTCACCGAAATCAAAATCCCGTCGCCTGCTTTGAAAGGACATTTTAATTTACATATATATTTAGCCTTAGAAAAATATGAAATCAAACTTACACCATATTTTTCATAATTTAAACAAAAGAGCGTTGTTTCTCAAATCTTGTATCTATCCCGAAGGATAAACACAAGACTTGAGGATGAGGCTTGATCAAATAAACTAAGGAATATATGACATCCATTTGGACTACGAAACCTTTGTATTTGCAGATAAGTTCTCTTATTTAATATAAATAATTAAATATGGTTTATATTAAGCTGGGTTCGAGAAAAGCTTCCTATAAGGGTAAGCTCTTATAGTTAATTACATCTTAAATGACCAAAGTCACTTAAGAATACTCTCGATAAAAATCAAGAAATATTATCTTCAAGGAATTTCAAATGGTAGGACTTTTCAATGAGATTGGATGTAGAGGTGTGAAAGAGGATTGGTCCAAATTTGGAACATTTTGTTGTAGAGTCCAAATGAGGAAGAACTAGGGGATGTGATGGCTCCAGAGGGGAACCTCAGTGACTTCCAATGCTATCCTAATGTCTGGCTTCATTTTTTAGGAGAAATATTTAGGTGTTTCATATTATCAATTTTATTAGTTAGGGCTTACATTTGTGTGAAACGATCACACAAATAGCCTGAAAGATGTGAGGATTTAGGTCGTGATGGACGACAACCTCAGAATCCTAAGACGAGTTAGGGCTTTTATTGTATAGCAGGGCTATACAAAGGCCTAAAGATAATGTAATGATTTATGTTGCATAAGCAAGCAACCTCGAAGTCCTATGGCCTTGTTGTTTAAGTCTAAGGAAGGAAGATTGATTTAGTAAAGGAAGACAGGTTTTTTTGTTGAAGATGGCCATGTTGCCCACCATGCTAGCTCCAAGCTCCTCGCCGCGTATCGTGAAGAGTTTGAGTTTTCTAGTGTGTCAAGTTATGATGTCAAATCAGGTGGCCCTATGGTTGAAGTTCTTTAATTTTTATGTTAAAGTTCCTTACCGGTTAGGATTGTACGATTCCCTCGTTCCGGCACCACTATTTTCAATTGGATTCACTTAGTCCAAATAAATTTACTAAACTCAACTTAATGAGTTCCATAAATTCATTTAGACCGTGGGAAGCTTCGTTAGCAACCGTAGGTTACCTCCTCCGAGGAATTCTTGATCATCCAACAGAGACATCTTAATTTTATTGCAATTATTGTTTTGTGTGATGTTTGTGATTAAATTTTGAGTTGTTTTATATTTTAAATGTTGTGAGGGTAAATTTTAACTTGGTTGATTTTAGTTTTAGTTTTAGTTTTGGTTTTGTGTCTATCATAATAGTTTTAGTCTTCATGCAGGGTGGCATCGTTGCTTAGCATGCAAATTTGCAAGTATAAAAGTATAGTATGAAAGTACAAGAAAGACAACACTAAAAATTGTAAAAGCGTACCTGAGGAGTCTTCTCGTTCCACCACCTGAAACTCAAAAGGCATGTTAAGGCAGTTTATTTGAAACGAGGAAGTAAAATTTTGACGACCTATCTAACCCTAGGTCACATCTAGGTGGGTCCTTAGGAGTTTAATTAAGGATGATGTTGCCAAGCAAAATATATTAAGTTTAGTAGATCTCTGAGGTATCCAGCAGATCTAGAGAAAGAAGCAGGTTCGTGCTACTCTCTCGCTACCTACTGGAAAGTCTCGAGTTCCTTTAAACTTGTTATGTTACTTAATAATTCATCCTATAAACACCCTAATGCTAAATGAACATTGATGTATCAATTATCCCTAAGAGTAAGGTAATTATCATTTGTAATTTTATTTTGAAAATTATGTGGGTGAAGACCCTTAAAGAGGCAATTTAGTGTTATTGGAACACTTAACCAAATATTGGTCCTAATTGGGCTTGTAGTGTTTGAAATATGTTCTAATTTACTTTTCTAATCCTCATTTAAATAAAACTTGATATAGCCTAGGTCACTACTGAGCCCTTAAGACCTAGGTGTGTCTTAGTTAGTTATGAAAAGGTTAAGCTTTAGGTGGTCATGATTCATGATTTGAATTTTATTTAAAAATCAAAATAGGGGTATTAAATTGATTAATTATTGACTTCAAAGGTCATACCCCTAAGTCCTGGGTTCATTCTATTTTAATAAACTTCCAAATTTTAATAATTTATAAATTTATTAACTTATCTTTTCAATTAGGAAAGTGAGGTTGGTTCCTACAAATTAATTCTTGTGTTTCAAACATCCAAATTAACTGATTTAGATCAGAGGTTGCCCATTTTCCTCCTTGAATTAAGGCTAAATTTCCAAAATTACACATTTGCCCTTAAGTCTTTAACACTTCATAATTTATCAAATTTAATCCAAATGAATTTGAAATTTTTATCCTACTTTATTCATGGGTCAATTAAGACATCAGAGGGGGAAATGTGATTTTTTAAAATTTAATTTAATTTATATAATTATTTTCATGCAAAAATAGGATTTTTCAAAGAAAATTTCTAACTTGACCAAGGTAAATCCTAATTCTATGAAATTTTTATTGGAGGTAGACCTAGACTAGAGAAGACTTTAGACCAAATTTCATAATTTTTTGAATTTTATTTGAATTTTAAGAATTATTTTAATTTATTGAATTTGAATTTTATTTGAATTTTAAGAATTATTTTAATTTATGGGGTATTTATTAAATATAAAATATTTTAAATGGAGAACTTAAGTTTTTAATTTTTAGAAAATCCTCATGTGGTCAAAGAACTCAGATGAGAAAATTTATATTTTTCTAAGTTTTATTTGATTTATTGAAATTATTCTTAGTGAAAACCCATTTTAGTCTTTAAAAATTATTTTTACGCTTTAAAATTCAGTATCTTTATTTAGAAAATAAGAAAAAATATTCTAATTATTCCTAAGTGATTAGGAAGAAATTTAGAACATTTCCATGAGCTTTATTATTTTTGTGATTTTTATGAATTTTTCATTTAAATATTAAAAAATAGGCTAAAAATCAATTTTTTATTTTAAATACCATTTTACTTTTTAAAAATAACTCTAATCACAAAAAGCTCAAAAAACAAGTTTTTAAAAATTTTTGAGTTATATTTTGATTTTTAAAAATCATTTAAGTGCCAAAAATATTGTTTATCTTTAAAAATCAACTTAAGTTCCAAATGAACTCAAAATGCTTTAAAATTTTTATGGTGAGTTCTCCGGATCCTAAAAAATAATGGAGATAAAAAATCAAGTCATTTTGTTGTTTGTATTTTTTAAAATTAATTATCTTAGTGATTTAGGGTTTGTAAAGATTAGGTGTATTTTTAATGACTTGACTCATGAGAAAGTTTTCTAAAGACTCACTAGTCATAAAAAATCTCCCAAAATTTACTTGGATTTTTTAGGAAAAATGCTAATTTCCATGATTATTTAAGTAAATAATGCACATAAAATTGAAAAATATGATTCTCTGTCTAGGGACCTCCTCTGATTTTGAAAAAATCAGGGAATGTTCTCTAAGACAAAGGCAAGAACATGCTAAAATTTCAAGCCATAGTGTGATTACTACATGCATGGAGAATCAAAACATCTAAAACAATATTTAATTAATTAAAAATAAAATATGTATGAAATGGACTCCAATTTATTTCCACATTGTTTTCCTCTGTTCACTGAGCAAGAGAGTAATTTTATTTCATTTTTGTGATTTTTCTACACCAAGATATGAATTTTTAAAGTTAGGGGTATTTAAATAAATAGGAAAAATCCCTATTTATCTATTTAAACAGCGCGACACCATATAGATCCTAGGCAACTCCGAATTCCATGCGGTGCACTCTCATTTGATGCTGCCATCCACATAAGCAGCGACACGTCCCGCTGTTCGTGTAAGGAAGCGTTGTCTGACTTCATCTCAACCGTCCATCCGATACACGTGCGATCAGACGACTCTCCGTCTTCGTCCCCGTTAGCCTAGCCTTAGAACCGTCCATCTTCTAGCCTTAAAATCTCTCTCATTTCTTAACCAAATTGGATGAATTTTTTTTTAACACGCTCATCTAGACTAGACAAACACATCCATAAGGTGATCAAGCCATCAAATTAGCTCTAAGCAAATGGAGAATCAAAAGTGGCTCGGGAGTTGGAGAGATTTTATACCTTTGCTCTGAGAAGTAAAGCTTTGATCAGAGAGTCTTAGCACGTTTGTTGTGATCCAAAGAGGCTAGGGATTGAGTCTCTAGTCTTGGTGTAAGGAATGGGTATGATTTCATTCACGGTCAGATTCGGGTGTTGGTCTAGAGCTATGCTAGAGGCTCTGTGAGAGGGAATTTGATGGGGCTTAAGCTTCTTTCACTGTTGTGAAGGTGTGGGTGAAGTTAATTTGAGTTTGGTAGACTATGGACGTGTATTGGGCTCTGTCCTAATTTCCGGCAAGATTTCGAGCTCAAAATTTAACTCCGACAGTGGAAATTGGTGAGGGAAAATAGTTGGAATGCACTGAGGGGATCTTAGGGAAGCTCTGTGGTCAGTTTGGGGAGGCCTCTCTAAGAAATTTTCACCACCACCTCCCATGGCCGTGGGAGGTGCTTTTTATTAAAATGGCTAAAGGGGGGGGGGGGCCCAATTAAGGGGTGCATTGTGCTGCTTAGGTGGAGGGCAGCGGAGCTCTACAATTTAATTTGGCTAAGCTGGCCTCTAGGTTTGGTTTGGGTGAAGTTCCATGGGGGTGGCTCTCAGTTTTGAGCTTCTCCAGCGACTAGGTCAGCCGACCATGACAAGGGGAGGTGGCTATGTGCTCAGGGCATCCAGGGGAATCTTTCAAAGCAATTTTTAATGCTGGGGTTTAGTTTTGGGAAAGGTATCTTAAGCATGTGTATTTTTGGAAATAAGATCCTTTAATTTGGGGTACTTTTGTTCCATGGCTCATCTAGCTTGGGTTAGATGGGCTTTAGTTCAGTCTTAGTGTCTAACCAATGGCTGAGGTGGAGTTAATTTGATGACTTTGGGGTAGTTAGGCCATCTTTTATGCATGAGTTCAATGTGGGTCCAAGTGATCAAAGCTTGGCTTTGGGCTAGTTTAGTGATGTCAATTGACCCAATTAATTAATCAATATTGTGTAGATGATTGTTATGAAGATTTTTGGTGAAGGGTTGATGTGATTTTGAGTTCAATTGGTAGGTCAATTTGAGGGATTTTTGAAATTTGGCCAATTTGGGCATGTTGGGTTAGACATGGGTCTAGGTTAGGCTCTAAGTCCAAATTGATTGTTGAAAATGGCCAACATGATCAAGGGAGATGTTGTGAAGATTTTTCATGAAGGGACATAGTGGAAATTTTGGGGTTAAGGCCTTCAATTTGGTGAGATTTTAAGACATGGTCAATTTGGGGTAAATTTGGGGCTTAAATCAATTTGGGGTAAATTTGGGGCTTTTTAGACTCAGGTTGAAATCAAAATGAAATTGAGGCCTCACCAAGGCCAATTGAAGGTCAATTTTGATGTATGGTAATGTTATGAAGGTTTTTTAACACAAATTTTGGCAAATGGAGTAGTCCATGGGTTCTATTTGGTGGAACCAAGTCATAGGGCCAAAATTGGTTTTTGGTTTAACTCAAAATTGGGTTCAAATCATGGACTAATTGAGCTTGGATTTGGTCTAGATTGGTCAAATCAAGGGTGAATCTAAGTTTAGAATTGAAATTGGGTAAAATTGAGACAAATTGGATAAACATTTGAGGTAATTTGAGGAAAATATGGGCCTTTAAAGACAAATTTGGGGGCTTCAGAGAAAGATGGTCAAATTGGCCAACATGTGATAGTTGAGAAAAAATAAATTGGGAATATTTGGGGGGTTTTAGGAGTTTTTTGGGATTTTTTAGAATTTTTGGAATTTTGGGGTAAGGAGGGGTATTTTGGTAATTTGGCCAATTTTGGTGATTTTCGGTAGTTTGGGTGTTTTCAAGGTGTTTGAAATGATTATTGAACCAAGTTGGGTATTTTGGGTAGATTTGGAAATTTTGGCCAAATTTGGGGTTCTAAAGGTATCTAGGTAATTTGGGGGAATTTAGGGGCAAAAGGCTAGGTTGGGTGTCTTGGTAGAGTTGGAGTGCCAACCACCATCAATAAGCCATGGACCAATGGAAACCTCATTTTGGGTCCTCTATGTAGTGGTCTTAGTCAAACCCTAGCCCAGAGCTAATGGGTTTAGGGGACCACCTACAGGAGTCTCCCAAAAGTATCAAGGGACTAGAGCCTAAAAATTCTGGGTTTAGGGTAGTGAGTGATTGTGAGTGTAAGTGATTGCAAGTGAGTGCCTTAGCCCTAGACCAACACCTAGGGTCAACCCTAAGGTCCAGCAGTCCTAAGGGTGACTCATCTCGAGCTCCCCCATAATGAATCCACCTACTAAGTGCTAAAGGTTAGGACCAAATGTGGAACTTCAAGTTGAGTAAAGAGGAGTGTAGAATTTCTAATGGTGAGGGTTCCTTTCCTAGTTTTCTAAGAATAGTCCGTAGGAAAGTCCTATGGCTAGACCTTAGGCTACTAAAGAGGAAAAACTAAACCTCAACCAAAAGTCAGGCCAACAAATGGACCCCCAATAAATGTGGTGTGCTAGGCAAGCACACCACGTGTATTAGTGTTGACCGACGAGACCAACAAAACCCAATCAAAAACCAATCTAAACTCCTAAGTCTACAGTCCAGGAAGTATGTGTAGAGTTGTGTGTGTGATTTTTTCCCGCTGGGAAATTAGCAGATGATCGTTCGATTAAAATCAAGGAGTAGGGACTCTCGCTGGGAATCAGAGAGTGAATTTTGAGTTATAAAATTTCAGTTATTTATAAACGATGGGAGTCAGTATATAAATGTTGACCCTAAGGTGGGAATTGAAATTTGGGTATCAATCCCGAAATAAGAATCAGATGCAATAATCCATTTAAGGTCGTCTTGAAACTGATTTCAAAAGATGAGAATATGATTGTGTGGGAGGACCAAATTGAGATGGAAAACACAGAGGCCCCCAGAGGCCCCCATCCGGCTCCAAAAAGTAACAACAGTGTAGAAGACGATGACCGTTAAGGATATGTCTCCAGAAAGAATAAACTATACCAGTTTGAGTTACCACTGGGGAGTTATATTCGAACTGACATATGACAGGGAGAAAATATATGTCACGTTAGGAAGGAAAGCGTTAGGACTCACATCCAACCCAAGCGATGATGAATAAAATGTTTGCTACGTCGAGAAGGGAAGCACTGAGCCTCACATCCAACTCAAGAAGTAACAAGAAAATATGTACATCATGTTAGGAAGGAAAGCATTAGGACTCACATCCAACCCAAGAGGTGACAAGAGAATATATGTGCTACATTGAGAAGGAAAGCACTAGGACTCACATCCACCTCAAGAGGTAACAAGAAAATATGTTTGTTTCATGTTAGGAAGGAAAGCACTAGGACTCACATCTAATCCAAGCGGTGACAAGAGAATATATGTGTTACATTGAGAAGGAAAGCACTAGGACTCACATCTACCTCAAGAGGTAACAAGAAAATATGTCTGCATCACGTTAGGAAGGAAAATGCTAGGACTCACATCCAGCCCAAGCTGTGACAAGTGAATATATGTGTTACATTGAGAAGAAAAGCACTAGGACTCACATCCACCTCAAGAGGTAACAAGAAAATATGTCTGCGTCACGTTAGGAAGGAAAGCGCTAGGACTCACATCCTTCTCAAGCAGTGACAAGAGAATATATGTGTTACATTGAGAAGGAAAGGAAGGTGTGTTACATTGAGAAGGAAAGCACTAGGTTTCACATCCACCTCAAGAGGTAACAAGAAAATATATGTCTTTATGCAGAAAATATGTAGATTCATACATGTGAATTTGTGGTGAATATGTGAATAGAATATAAAAATATGTGAAGGAATCAAGGTTTAGGTACTGATCCGGAAATGAGAATTGAATTTAGTTATCATATTTGAAAAGAGAGTCGAAAGTCAGGAACTGACCTCGAAAATTAAGGATAAGATGCCATGTTCCATTAAAGGGGGTCTTATACCAATCTAGAATATAAGGAGTCAAAATTTGGGTAATGAGTCCAAGAATCATATGAAAATAGTGTAAAGAGTTTGTGATGTTGAATTTGCAGAAATATGTCATGTGAAAAGGTTGATTTTGTTGAAGAAGATTTATAGAATTTTGTGGAGTTTTGTGGAGAATGTGAAATTCTGCGGGGAAGTGAAGAAAGTTAATGTAGATAAAGATGGTTGTGCTACGCGCACAAAGAGTAAGAAACTTTGAAAATGAGAGAATCCACTCAACAGATTCATTTTATTTTCTTGTTGTTTTTATCACATTTAATTTTTCAAAATATGTCTTTAAAATTTTAATTTTAATTGGTTGATTTTCAAAAGAAATTTGTTTTGTTGTTTATAAAAAAAATTATTTAAACTTATTTATTGTTATAGGTTTTTTGTTTCATTCTTTGTTTATTGAAATTCTGAACCAACGAGTGGTTCGTGGCTTCCATCCATCGCACAAAAAGACAACTGACAAAAAGGCACATTTTTGAGAGAAATTTCCATTAATCTGCTCAAATAAAAATCTCATAGATAAAACATAGGCTAATGACTCAAAAAGGTACAATATATAGTCCATGTTGAAGTACATCCAGAACATCTCATGCCATTAATACATTGTAGGCTGAGTATATCAAATACATGTCATGTTGCTATAAAAAAGAAAGTGAATCCTCTAACTCCTCTAACCATCTGTTGACCTCACTTTTGGATGAGGTCTAGAAA
>NW_018251008.1:0-16679 GCF_001263595.1 Phalaenopsis equestris
GCAAACCCCACACCAAAAATAGTGCCGACATTTGTCAAAAAATATTTTTTTATATATTTTCAAAGGATTTTAATTTCTCACAATCCATATACTCATTCTAAAGCGGAAGGATGCTTTCTTAAATTTGAACTCTTTGCACAAAAACTTTGTTTATTTTTTGTAAGTTTACTTTTGATAGTTTAGCAATTAATTTAATTAGCTTAGTTAATTTAACTGCACTTTATTTAACATTCACTCAATTACATTAGATTCAAATTTCATACTTCAGTTGTGTAGTTTAAATTGTGATTTATATTATAATCTTAAGAATTTATCTATAAGTATTTCTAACTTCCCTCTATGATTAATATCTAGAACTCCATTAGAGCCCTTTATTACTTGAGTTATATACATACTTGTGTTATTATTAAGGGATTTGGTAGTATAGAGGTTTTTAAAAAATAAAAAATTTTTCATTAAAGTTATTTTTATTGAGGTTATCTTAAATTTTTTTTATTATAACTGTTGTGTGTATTTTGTAATATTGAAAAATATTTGAAAAAATAACACTCACAAATCTACCGCATCAAATATCCTAAAGAAACTCATTTACATAATCTACTTAATTTGGTTTTAAATGATTGGAGTGTCACTTAAGGACAAGTAACATTTTAAGTTTGGAGGATTTTGATACACCTAAAATATATAGTCTTTATGTACACATTTTTATACCTATTATTGAGTTATTGCACTTTAATGGAAGGTATATGTGTATTTTTCTTTTAGGTACAATCAAATAGATGAAAAATAGAGAAAGGACTGAAAAAGGATAAAATTTGGAGCAAAAATGAAGAAGGTGTGTTGTTGACTTCATTTTTAGTTGAGGTCTAGCTTTTTTCTCTTTAGCAGCCTAGGGTTTAGCCATAGGACTTTCCCGTTGACTATTCCTAGAGGACTAGAAATGGAACCCTCACCATTAGAAATTCTACACTTTTCTTTGCTCAATTTGAAGTTCCACACATTGGTCTTAACCTCTAGCACTTAGTAGGTGGGATCAATATGAGGGAGCTCAAGGAGAGTTCCCATAGGATGGTCAAACCTTAGGATTAATCCTGGGTGGTCTAGTCTTGGATTAGGCTAGCCTGCACACACCTTCTCACATACCCCAAACCCTAATACCCCTTTAATTTAGTCTATTGATTCCTTTCGGAAAGCTCATATGAATGAACCTATAACCCTAGTCTTTGGCTTAGAGGGTTAGAACCAGCCCACTAAGCATCCAAAATGAATCCTCATATGGCTCATATTGGTTTGACATGGATTCATGACTTACCCATTTAAGCCCAAACTTCCACCAAATTACCAAAATACCCCTACAACCCTGATTTTCACCAAAAAAATATCCAAAATCCATTTCAAATATCTCACCACCACCTAAATTGACCAAAATTCACCTGAATCACCAAATTCCCAAAATACCCCCAAAATTGCCAAAAATGACCAAAATGCCCTTCATGACCCAAAAGTTTCAAAAATTCAAAAAATTGCCAAAGATTCCAAAATCATCTGAAATGTTCCCAACTTCAATTTTTTAATGACCAATTTTACATAATTTGACCAAATGCCCCAATTTGCTCTTAAAGGCCCAAATTTCCCTTATTTGCCCTCAACCTTGGCCCAATTGACCCCAATCTTTCCAAATTTTAATTTCAAATCAAAATTTAGTACCCCCAATCCCAATATAAATAAAATTCATGCCCAATTTGACCCAAATGCAAGCCCAATTTTACCCAAATCAAAAGGCCCCAATTTTGATCATGTGACTAAATCCACCAAATTGACCTTCCAATTTAATTCAAAACCAATTTGAATCTTTCCAAATTCTTCATGACATCTTATTATACCAAATTCAACAATCAATTAGCCCAATTTTAGCCCAAATTCACCCCTAATTTTAATAGCCCAAGCCCACCGCATCTAATTCCAAAAGCCCAAATCCAAAGCCCACATGGTAATTTATTTTCTCTTCATCATCCATTTAATCAAAATCATTCCCTAAGTTTTAAATTCATGATCAAAGCATTACATATTAGGCTTCATGACAAACACCACCAAAATATCACATAAAATTCAAAATCCTTTCTCATGCAAAAGAGCCAAGCTAAAGGGAAGCCATGAAGCCACTCCCAAGCCATAGGTGAACCATGAGAGCCTTTCCACCTCATCAAGCTATTAATGGCAAGACGTCAAGCCACTTTCAAATATCCTTAAGATCCTTTTTAACCCACTTCATGAAATACGTAGACTTCATGCTTATGGCAAATCACTTGGACTGCGACCTCACCCTGATTATTAAGCTGAATCATCTGATTTCCCTCACCATCTAAACCATCCTTAGTGAGTGAACCCAGCCCCAAATCATGACTTGAACCAATTTGACCCAAAATGGCCCTTTCCCCATTTCTCTTTAATCTAAGGCATTTACACATGGCCAACCCCAATTAACTTCACCAAACCCAGGCCCTGATCTTCATGAGTCAGATGGTGACCTGAGTCTGATCGGCCAGCCACCATGGCCGTCTGAACATCCAAATCCAAAAGCTCCCCCTTGGCTAAAACCAAAAATTAAACCCATCCAAGCTTCCTCATCCAAATTGGAATTTTGTACATTTCTTTCCTCCACATAAGCAACCAGAGCCACCTAGTGGCTGGGCCAACCAATTGCAGCCTCTAAGCCCCTCTATTTAAACTCACCCTCCACAGTCAAGGGGGGGAGCTTGAAATTATTTGGGGAGACTCTGCCAAATTGATCCCAGAGCTTCTTCAAGACGCACTAAGTTCAATCCAACCATCCTCAAGCCCTCAAACCCACTACCTGAGCTCAATTTTTGAGCTAAAAAATAATCCCGAAATAGGACATCCCTCTGGACTCCACCAAATCCAAATTAATTGCACCCACACCATTCCCTGAGTGAGAGAAGAAAATCCCCCATAGAATCCCCATCACTAGACCATCCTAAGGTGAGCTTTGATTGAACCCCTAAATCTGCCTTGGTCAATTTCATACCTAGGAATTTCACCATGGCTTGAGGCTTCATCTAGGAGCTCTTTGGACTCAAGGCAAGCTTTTGGAAGCACCCAATGGAGGCCACACCTCTTAGGAAAAGGTTTTGAAACCTAACCCTAAACTGAGCTTCATTTGATTCTCTATGCTCATAGAATTAATTTAAGGCTTGATTAACCATATGGATATGTTCTTCTAGTTAATACGAGTCGATAGGAACAAACCTCACTTAATTTGGTTGAGTATTGAGAGAGATATTAAGGTTTGAATGTGGATGTTTCTCGAGCTAGGGATTTGGGGACGATGACCCGTAGTTATTGGATCGCGTATTTATCAAACGGAGGGCTCTAATTGTGTCGGATGAGAAGATCGAGCGGTACAGTGGAGACGCATGGCAGCTAACTCAGGTGGCGGCATCAAATGGGAGCGCGCCATGTAGAAAGTTTGGAGACGTTGAGGATTGCGTGGTGTCGCATCACTTAAGTAGGAAAATAGAAATTTTCTTATTTATTTAAATAGCCAGAACTTCAAAAATGCATATCTTTGTGTAGAAAAATCATAAAAATAAAATAAAAATATCCTCTTGCTCAGTGAACAGAGGAGAACAATGTGGAAATATTTTCATATCCATTTGAAGCATGTATAATTTTTAATTATTTAAATAGTGTTTTTCTTACTTTGATTCTCCATTTACATTGACATCTCACCATGGCATGGGACCATGGGGCTTTTGATGTCTCTATTGTTAGGTATCTCCCCTGATTTTTTAAGGACACACGAGCATCTCTAACTACAAATATCTAATTTTCAAGTTAATGGTCTTTATTTTGGTAAAATAATTATAAAAATTAAAATACTCACCAGAAAAATACAAACCAGAAAAATACAAAACTTGTGAAAAATACAAAACTTGTTTTGGTAGGTTCTCTGTGGTCAAAAGACCAAAGGAAAAATATAAACTTGGTTTAACTCATCAAAAATAGTCCTAATTGTCACCAACCTTACAAAATGAAATAAAATTAATTTAGAGTAATTACAAGTATAGATGACATGAAAATCATTCTCTATTGTAATTTAATGTTATAGGAGCTCCCCATAAAAATTTCGAGTCAATTGGAGTTAATTTGACCACTCAAATGGATTAATCAAGTTAAATGGCACTTTTGGCATTAAAATAATTATAATAACTAAAATACTGCTTTAAAAATTACCAAAATTGATTTTGGGAGCTCCTTATAACTAGAGGAACCTAAGAAAAATAAAATTGGAATTAAAATAAATACTTCATTTTTGAGCCATTTTTGGCAATTAAATAATTAAAAATTAATTAAAAATCATAAAAATTGTAGAATTGTAAAAACACACTAAAATGTGACATTTAGCTTTTTGATCACTTTGAATCAATTAAAATAATTTTCCTTATTTTTTAAGTCAAGATATTAATTTTAAAGGCTTAAAAATGCATTTTCTTTAATTTTTCACTAAAATAATTCCTATAATTAAAATATAAAAAACAAAAATATGAAATTTGTTTATTTCGGTTTCTTGGACTCAAAGAGATTTAATAAAAATATAACACTTAATTTTCTACTTAAGTAATATTTTATATTTAATTAATGCTCAAACAAACAAATAATTATAATAATTAAATTAAACCTCTAAAATTCATGAACATTAGTCCATGTGGTTCGTTGACCTAGATAAACTTCAAATAATTTTCTTAAGTATAAAAGTTTTGTTTTGGTTGATTTATTAAATTTTCATTAAAAATCCCTATTTTTGCATTAAAAATAATTATAAAATTAAATAAATTCAGAAAAATCACATTTTCTCCTCTAATATTTTAATTGGCCCATGAGTGGGGTAATATAAAATTTTGAAGTCATTTGAGTTTAATTTAATGAATTATGAGGTGTTAAGGCCTTAGGGGCAAAAAGGGTACTTTTAGAATTTAAGGCTTAATTAATATTTAGGCTGAACCAAGGGGTTAAATGGGTGACAAGTAATCTTACTTGATATGTTTTGATGATTGGAATATGAAAGGGATAAGTGGTAGTAACCAACCTCCCTTTGGTCTTGTAAAAGATAAATTTGTAATTTTCTTAAAATTGATGAAATTTTGAAGAATATTTAAGTAAAAAAAGATATTAAGGTGAGGGGTTTGATTTTTGGAAGATCATAACTCTCTGATTTTAAGCCCTAATCAATGTTTTTGAAATGATTTATGATTCATGATAAGGTTTAAAGGTATAAACATCTAAATCTTTTTTTCTAAAATTACAAATTTACCCATTAATTTTTAAGGGATTAGTAGTGAACTATGCTCAATCAAAATTTTGTTTAATTAGATTTAGAAAATAATCTATAACTAATTTAAAATCTATTTAAAACACTACAAGCCCATCTTTAAAATCAAAGTGCTAAGTTTCTTAATTAGACTAAATTGCCCCTAAGGGTCTTTAGGTGATAATTACCCCATCCTTAAGGTTGGCCAAAACATCAGTTCATTGAGCATAAGGGTATGATAAGGATGAGTTATTAAGCAACCTAATGAGTTTGAATGAGCTCAAGACTTTTTTAAAAGATTGTGAGATGTCTGGGGCCCGGTCCCTGGACCTTTCTTATACCTTTTGGATACCTTGAAGGACGATTAGAACTCATTATGCCTTACTTAAGAAACCATCAATACACTTAAATAAATAGGACCCACTAAGATATGACATAGGATATGGTAGACATACCTTAAACTTGTAATTCCCACTTTTTCTACAAGCATGTTTTAATTCCTGTAAAATTATATATATATATATATATATTTGCTCTTGAACTTGTATGTTAAACAACAATGTCGCCCTGCATGTCAAAACTGAAAATTTTAGGATTGTCATAGGATTGAAACAAAAACAAAAATTTAAAAATCAAACAAGGTAAAATTCAACACCACGACATTCAAAATATAAGACAACTCAAAATTTAATCACAAATAAAATAACAAAATAAAAATTGCTAAAAATTGCAACTAAATTAAAAAAATTAAAACATCTCTTTTGGATACTTGAGATTCCCTCAGAGAAGGTAACCTACGGTTGCTAACAAGATTTCACACGGTCTAAATGAAAGTATGGAGCTTATTGAGTTGAGGGAGCTTATTGAGTTGAGTTTTGAGTTGAGTTTAATAAATTCATTTGGACTAGTGAATCTGAAAGAAAATAGTGGTACAAGAATGAGAGAACCGTAGGATCCTAACCGGTGTCCCTCTAATCAAGTTTAATATGCCCCATAATATTTAAATATCCATGAACCTTACTCTTAGGAATATTTGATTTGACATCATGAATGGACACATTAGAAAACTTAAACTTGCTACGATAAGAAGCTTGGAGCCAGCATTGTGGGCAGCACGACTATCTTCAACAGCAAAGCATGTCTACACCAACTAAACCATCCCTTAGAATTAAATAGCAATCCAGAGGACTTCAAGGTTGTTTGCTTATGCAACATAAATCCTCAACTTATCTTTAGGCCTTTGTATGGTTATGCTATACAATATAAGCCCTAACTCGCCTTAGGATTTCGAGGTTGTCGTTCGCTACGACCTAAATCCTCACATCTTCCATGATATTTTTGTGATTGTTTTACACGAATGTAAGCCCTAATTAAAAAAATTGGCAGGATGAAACATTCAATAATTCTAATTTCCAAAATTGAAGCCAAATAGTAGGATAGTTTAGGAAAGCACCGAGGTTCTCCTCAGGATCTATGACATCTCCTAGTTCTTCTTCCTTTGGATTCCAAAAATAAAATGTTCTAAATTTGAGTCATTCCCCTTTCACATCTCTTTGTTTGATCTCCATGAAAAGTTCTACTTTTTTTTAACTCTTTGAAGATAATATCCCCTAATTTTAATCGAGAGTTTTCCTAGGTGACCTCGGTTATCTAAGATGTAATTAACTATAAGGGCTTGCCCTTATAGGAAACTTTTTCTTAACACGGCTTAATATAAACCCTATTTAATTTTTTAAATTAAATAGGGGAACTTGTCAGCTTGTAATAAAATAGTTTCGTAGACCAAATGGATGTTATGTATTTTCTAGTTAGTTTGATTGAGTCTCACCCTCAAGTCTTGTGTTTACCTTTCGGGATAGATACATGGCTTGAGGAGTAGTGTTTTTTCATCTAAACTTTGAAATATATGGGATCAGTTTGATTTCATATTTTTCTAAACCTATGTATATATATATATATATATAAATTAAATGTCCCTCCGCAGCTGGCAACAAAATTTCTATTCCGACGATCGACAGCTTCTGCAAAAAGACCCCCCCTAAAATTGTGCTAACATGTGCAAAAAAACAGTGGTGCCTAAGTGCCAGTAAAATTGAGAAGGCCTCCCCTAAGCGCAAAGTACCTCGGGCTTAAGCGCCAGAAGTAGTTACTTGCTGGTTCAATGAATTTGGATGAATTTTTGAAGAGGTGCTTAAAGCAACTCTTGGTGAAAATGTGGGAAATAGTTCATGGGCACAAAAATACATTCAATTAGCTTTTGAAAGGAGGTAAATCTTAAAAAATTCATTGAATGTGGACAAATTTTGAAGAGACACCAAGGGACCTTTTGAAAAATTATAAAAGAAGACTTAGATTGGATTGACGGGGGTTCTCTCCTACGTCTTCCCCTAGGCACTCCAGAGCCACCACCCTCCTCTAGATACCGCTGACGCCCGTCTCTTAAAACTAATTAGGATACTTTTAGAGAGAAGAAAAAGGGAGGAGTTGTAATGTGTAAGTAGAGAGTATTGTAAGAGAAAGGAAGAGAAGACACTCGAAGGAACTTCAAGAGTTTTGTGGAGAGAATTTGAGATAAGTTTTTATTATTGTACTACATTTGGTTTTAATTTAGACTTTTTGTCTGTTTGCATGATTTCTACTTTTAAAATTAAGTGTGGTTGTGTTTTCTTTAAAAGTTCTAAGTAGTTTTCTTTCTCTTTTTTCCTTAAAACGATAAGTGATTAAGTATTGGATGGAAGTTGTGTGAAGTATTAATCTTTAATGTTGGAAAAAGTTGAGATGATTTTAAACCTCGCACTTCCTTTACTTCTTGATTTGGCTAATTAAAATGTTAATATTTATTGTAAGAACATGTAAGATCTGAGATGGTATTATCTCAGTCAACTAATTGTAAGAATCACATGAGATTGTATGTATAAAAATGCAATTCATATGATTGTGTGCAAATAAATAAGGAAATAAACTTTGAAGGGTGTAGAATTAGAGGACTTTAGAGTGACAAGCTAAAACCCCCAATTTGATTTATAGTTTTAGGTTTTGATAAGAGATGTTAACCCTCAGGTGGAGGGAGAAGAGGGAACTCTAGAGTGAGAGCTAGTTTCCCTGTCTAGCCTGTCTTCAGAACTATTCAAACTTTAAATTAACTAGTGTTCTTTATAGCATCTCTAGTGAGGGTAAAGAATATAATTGCTTCTATTTGTCATAATCTCTCTCACTACTTGTTTTATTTTTACGCATGTCACTAGTTTCATTGCACGAGGAAGAGTATGATAAGGAAGATAAGGAAAAATTTATTTTATTTATATTTCCTTCATCCTAGAAATATCTAGTTAAATTTAGTTAGTTGTTTACTTTACTTTCAATTATAAAAAAATTAACAAAAAGAATCAAACTATTATTTCTATTATAACATCTATAGGTTGAGTAAGAATATTTTGTAATGTGAAATTTATTATCTATTTTCTTCTGATTTAGTTGCATATTGTATTTCTCCTTGTGGGTTCGATATTCGGGCTTAATCAAAAAGTTCTATATTACTTGATAATTATATGTATACTTGCGTAGTATCCCATAAATAAATATTCTAATTGCACTCTTATTTTCTTTGAAGTCAAGTTTTTGGCAGACGTTGCAAGAAATATAAGTAAGGAGAAATTAAGATTATAACTGCATTATCGTACTATCATGTAAAATCAGGATCATTTTTGCAACCCACCTAAAATTTTTCAAAGGTGTATGATGTCTATTTTTTACAATTTAATTGAGAAAGGAATTGAAGTTTTATGCATGACTTCTAAGTTTTTGGAACCTCTTTTGATTTTTGTTTAGATCATTTAGCAAATATTTTAAAAAGCTATGAAGAAATAAATTTAGTTCTCAATTGGAAAAAATTTCAATTTATAGTCGCAGGAGGTATTTTGTTAGGACATAAGATTTTCTGAAAAATGACATAGAAGTAGATCCAGAAAGAATTCAAGCTGTTGTTGAATTACAACCTTCTATGCCAGTAAAAGGAGTAAGAAGTTTTCTAGGACATGATGGGTTTTATAGGAGCCGTTTTAAAGACTTTTCAAAAATTACTAAGCCTCTATGCCATCTTTTAGAAAAAGATACGAATTTCGATTTTAATGATGAATGCCTAAATGCCTTTAATTTATTAAAGAAAAAATTATTCACTGCACCTATCATTATTTCACCTAACTGGGAGAATCCATTTGAGTTAATGTGTGATGCAAGTGATTATGCTATTGGGGTTATTTTAGAACAAAAATATGATAAGATTTTTAAAGTTATATATTATGCCAGCAAAACTCTTAATGAAGCTCAAATTAATTACAAAATAACTAAAATTTAGTTATTGGCAATAGTATATGCTTTTGATAAAATTAGACCATATCTTATCGGAGCTAGATGAATTGTGCATGTTGATCATTCGACAAAATATCTTATGTTGAAGAAGGATGCGAAACCAAGATTAATTAGATAGGCCCTTCTTTTGTAAGAGTTTGATTTTCAGGTAGTGGATAGGAAAGGTGCTGATAATCAATTTTTTTTCATTGATCGAGACTTTAACTGGAAAATAATGAGACATTGTTGATGACATAAATGAAAATTTTCTTGATGAACAACTATATGTTGTTGTTGAGTGGCATATACCATGGTATGCAAATATAGTCAGCTACTTTGTAACATTTTACCATACGGACTAACTAGCCACCAGAAGAAAAAGTTCATTCACGATGTAAGATTTTTCTTTTAGGATGACCCATATTTATATAAAAAAATGTTGAGACTCAGTCATTTAAAGATATGTACCAATTAAAAAACCCTAAGAAATTATTCAAAAATGTCATAAATATGATTTTGGGGGAAATTTTGGAGTGGATAAGAGTACATTTAAAATTTTACACTCTGTATTTTATTGGCCTACATAGTTTAGAATGTCAAGAATGATCATTACTGACGGGGAAAGTCACTTTAAGAATTTTAGAATTGACACATTATTGACGAAATATGGGGTTAAACATCAAATTGTCACAGATTATTACCCTAAGACCAGTGGGTTAGCAGAAATATATAATCGTGAAATTAAAAGAATTTTGAAAAAAAAAACTGTAAATCCTAATAGAACTAATTGGCATGCTAAACTTGATTCTGCATTATGGGCTTATAGGATTGCTTATAAAACTTCTATAAGAATGTCACCATATAAACTCATATTTGGAAAAGCTTTTCACTTACCGGTTAAGTTAGAATATAAATCTTATTGGGTGATAAAGAATTTAATTATACTTTAAAGGATGCTGATGAGAAATTATTATTGCAATTAAATGAGCTTGAGGAAATTAGGAATGAATCTTATGAAAATGCTAGAATTTATAAAGAAAAGATGAAAAATTGCATGATCAAAAGATTTTAAGAAAATATTTTGAGCCTGGATAATAAGTTTTTTATACAATACTCAATTAAAATTATTTTACAGAAAACTTAAGTCCAGGTGGTTGGAGCCATTTCTTGTGATAAAGTTTATATTTTTGGTACTATGAAAATTAAAGATCTGAAAACTGAACATATATTTAAAGTAAACGAACATTGATTGAAATCTTATTTTGGTGAAAAAAAGCCTTTTTATAAAGAATTTTTGATGTTTGGTCAATCTGAGTAAAACATTTAGATACGTCGGGCGGACGACATTAAACCAAGCGATTTGTGGGAGGCAACCACAATAGTTTGTGTGGATTGATTTATTTTTGTTAAGGATGTAGTATTGAGACCTACTAAATTCAAAATGGCATATAATACACTATTTGATAATTTAAACATGATTGGGACTTAAAAAATTTGACGATAGGTGAAACGGTGCTCACTAAGTTATTGACGCCTAGGCGCCATAATCCGGCGCCAAGGCGCCACAGTTACTGGACATAGAAAAACCTGCACTTAACAATTTTTACCCACTAATTTCCATTTAAAATGCTCTATCTTTTTCCCCAAAAATAAAAACATGAAAAATTAGGCTTGAGAGAAGAAGTTTAGAGGGAGTTTGATTTCATTCATCCATTTGCTTATTTCTATGGAGAGTAAAAATATTGGTATGGCAAATGAAGATAATTTTGTGCACAAAGATGCTCAAACCTATTTTAATGGGTTTTTAGCGCTGAGTTTAGAAAGGATGACTAGCAAATTGGAAAATATTGAAGAGGAGTTGTCATTACTACACAACAAGTTGCGTGAAATGTATCATCAGTAAGAGCACATGGAGTAGCAAATGAAGCTTCAATTCAATCACATAGCATGCTATCATGATTATCAGATAATCATGTATAGTACCCTTTCTTCCACCTCTTTGATCACAACTTTTCAATAATTAAAATGGGGGAAAAAATTCAATCAATAACTACTAAAGATTAGAAGAAATTGAGTGTGTTTGGATTGCTATGTTTGTTAACTTTAGTAGTGGATGTATTATGTACTACTTTATTTAGTACTTAAATTTTTTGTTTCTAGTGTTGTCTTTCATTTTGGTGCCCGTTGTACTGTCACTTGGTGGTTATTAATGACATTATGTTTGTGAAAATCATGTGCTAGAATGATAGAATTGATTGAAATTTATGATTGAACAATTGGAAGTTAGAAAATGTTGGGAAGATCATAAATATGAGGTTTAATGTTAAATTAATGCAAAATTTTGGTTTAGAGGCTTTAGATTTGTTGTCTTAAGCATAAAAATCAAACCATAAGAAAATTCAGATCCAACGCCTAAGTGCCAAAACTGGCGCTTACGCATAAGACTTCAGCACAGCAGGGTGCGTAGGCGCCAAAACCATGGCTTAGGCGTCGGTTCAACAAAACCGGCCAAAATACCTATATTTCATGAATTAACCCAAACCAACGCCATTTTTGACACATGAGCATATTCTTCCTCTTCTCTTTCACAAAAATTAGTCCTAAGGTTCCTATTGGTGCACAATTCTTCATGCTTTTGGACTTAATACCATCAAATTTCATCCTCTTGAGATTAGATCTACATTTTGGAATAGTTATTTTTTATTTCATCATGGATTTTTTCACACATTGGGTGGAGGCCGAAACTAGCAAAATTTTTTGATTGTGTGGTCAAAAATTTAAGGATCTAAGTTTCATGTGCTTGAAAAAGTTTGTACGAAGCCATTAATTCTATTTTTAAAATTTGTTAAAATTTTCCCAAATTTTTTTATGTCTCCTAAGATGAAGCAGGGAAAGTTAAAAGAGACTTATGACAATGCAAAGTTTGTAAATATTAAAGCAAAAATTCATTACAACAAATTTGCATTGTCAAGTAAGTTCATTAAGGAGCACGGTTTTTATAGATCTAGTGATGCCATGGAGAATGTGATTATAGCTCAGGACTGGGAGAGCTTTTGTTATTTCACCATTGTGGCTGTCATTTCTATGGTACGACAGTTTTATGACAATTTATCGGAAGCATCATACGATGAGGTATTTTTTCGAGGAAGAGGTGTTGAGTTTACTTTTGAGTGGATAAATGTGGTGTATGATCTACCTCCTGCTATAGATTGCTTTTATTCTGAGTGTTTGTCATTTGCAGTAGAGTTGGACCAGATTATTGCATATATGATTGATGGATGTGGAGCCTGGAAGATCCGAAATGATCATAAAGTAAATTTTTCTTCTTGCATGATCAACGCCACCTCAAAGTTCTAGAATTATTTTATTTCAGCCCGCTTCCTTCCTTCAAATCATTTGAGTGAAGTTACATGTGAGAGAGCCTTCTTGAACTAATACAATTAAGAAATGAAACCTATTGATGTTGGCTTTCTTATTTTTGAGGCTATTAGTTCTGCTGATAGAGCTAGTACTTTTTCAGGTCTAGGCTTTCCTTCTTTGATTTTTTCTATTTACAAAGACTCCGAAGTAAAGTTTAATACATGGGAGGAGCATCTGAAGCCACTTAAGCTTAATGGGAAGACAAATGTAGAAGTTTATGGATGACCTGGAGGTAGAGCTCCCGACGCACCATCTACTTCTACTTGTAGGTCTTTTACTTCTAGACCTTCTGTTTCTACTACTACTGAGCCTCCACCTGGTTTCTGTGATGTGTTGAATAAGAGATACTAGGAGCACCAGTCAGAAATGTTTATGACACAAAGCAGTATGCATGATATGGACTACAAATTCGATCATATGGTAGAATATGTACAGAGAGAGAGTGATTATGAGGCGACATTTGACGAGGCATTAGTGAATTTTTTTAAGGAAGATCATTCATTTGATTTTCTTACATGCCCTTGATTTTCTCCATATGAGCACCACAAATCCATGGATGAAGATGTACCCTTTTATGATGAGGAGGAGGAGGATTATACTAAACTTACATTTCTGTAGTAGATGTGATTTATAGATGGTTCTCATTGTGGACTTCGGATGTATGTTTTATGTGGGAATGATTTATGTACTTTTATTTTTACTTTTGTATTTGACCTTATTTATTTAGTTTTCTTATGTGTTAGAGTAATCTGTTACATAGCAAGTTTTCCATGATCTACATGTTTTAATTTAGATTTTCTACTACTCAACACTTATTTTTACTAGTTGTACCTGTACTATTCCATGTGAAGAACTCTTAAAATTTTATCACTTCAAACTTAATATGCATAAATGTTTTAAATTATTTATAAATTTAAGTTTGGCGAAGTGATACACCTAAAATATATAGAATTTATGTACACATTTTTATACATATTTTTGGGGATATTGCGCTTTAATGGAAGGTATTTGTATGTGTTTTCTTTGAAGTACAATTAAATGGATGAAAAATGGTGCAAGGAGTGAAAAATGATCAAATTTGGAGCAAAAATGAAGAAGGTGTTGACAGCGACTTTATATATGCTTAAATTTATGAACCCAGATTTATATATTTATAATGATTTTGTAAAGTCACAATTTGAAACGCAAGTATACGTATCACTCAAGTAAGACAGGGCTCTAGTGGAGTCCCGTTTATTAATCCCACAGGGAAGCAAGGTAAGAGGTCCTTAGTCAAATCCTACTCTACTACAATTAGTCCTTAGTTTGGAATGTCGATTAAAATGATGTTCTATCTAACAACTACTCCTAAATGCAAGTGTTAAATGTAAAGATAGTAACTATAACTAAATGCAAATATTAATTCTAAAGATAATCATTTTTGGATGAATTGGTTTGGAGAATTTTGAGATATTACAAACTAATTTTCTTATGTAATGAATTAGATAATGTAAAGGAATGAGATGCATTAAAATATTGTATGTTCCAAATATGAGCAATCATATTCTTTACCCTTTGGTCCAGGCATAAGGAACATTGACTAATCCTATACTTGTTTACTGAATCTGTGGCTAGGCTGGGAGGATACCGGCTCTCACTTAGGAGCTCCCACATTCCCCTCACCTGAGGGCTAACATCTCTGCTTCAGTACTCAAACAATAGGACCAAATTGAGGATTTTAGTCTGTCACCCTAAAATCTCCAATTCTACGCCCATCAAAGTATATTTCCCTATTTATTTGCATTCAACTCCCATGAACTTAACCATCCATAGAATCTTAAATACAACAAATTTTAACACTATAACAAGCCTTTATTGTAATGTAAATAAACTGCAAGTAAAAACCATCACATTGATAATAAAATCCGCTTCTAACATGCATCACAAAATCCTAAACATGAATTCTACTCATTACAAAAGGAAAGTAAAATGAAAACAACGGCATAAACTTCTCATGCCATTATTTTCAAACAAGAAGAGAGAGTAAGAGAAGCCCATCACAAAGCATGAAAAAAACACAACAGGAACTTCATTTAACCAAAGCAAATCAACTAGATAAGTGTTTATAAAACCATAAGATAATGAAGAACACAATACTTAGCTTTTTCACTTGAATGAAAGAAGAAAATCTCTCCCACGAAGTGTCCCGCCGATCCATGCAATGCTAGAACATCTCCTTACAAATTCTCTCAAAATACCCTCTCCAATCTCTCCAAAATGGTTGAAATCTACATTTCTACTCTTATTCTAAAAACCCTAAACTTTCTCCACACTTTTCCTAACATTCCTCTCACACATAACCCCATTTTTCTAACCTAAATTCGTTCTTTTGTAGGGATGAAGTTTGAAGAGTTGCCACAAGAACCCTTTCAAAAAGCGTCCAAATACATTGAATTTCGGCCCATAACCGCCAAAAGTCGGACAATAATCGTCTCAAGCGCCGTCGGCGCCAAACGGCGGCGGCGGGGGGCGGACGGCGCGGCGCCCCCCTTTCGCTCCCCTTGGCCGAGGGCGCTGTCGGTGAGCTTTTCTGTCTTTTTTTGGTCTTCTCGGGCAAATCTCGCCGTCAGCGCCGTTTTGGCGTCGTCGGTGGACAGACTACGCAGCTTCACCATTTCGCTCTGTTTGGCTTCGTTTTAGCTCTGTTTCGCCCCATTTCAGTTGTGTTTCGTTCCTAACAGATAGCCCTACAAAATAAGCATGAAAATAACATTTCTTTAAAGTGTAATCTCATTCTTTAAAATTCAAGAAGTGTAAAATAGATTAAGCATCCAAAGACTTATCGAAAGGTGACAGGGCAAAATATCATTTCTTGCTCGTTTTTGCTCCAAATTGCACCGTTTTTGCATCTTTTTGCTCCAATGACCATAATTCATCATAGCTGCAACAAAATATCAAAAATACCCTTCTTTAAAGTGCAATATCATCAAAATCAGTATAAAATAGGTCTGAAAATCTCAACCTATTTTCTTTTGGTCTAAATCCCCTAAACTTAACTATTACTTGTCCTCAAGTAATTTTAGTACTACTTAAAAGTTATGATCTATTGTAATAAAGTTTTAATTCAAAAATACTATAAGTTTGATTTAAGTTAATATCATAGTGAGATTTTCAGAAAAAATTTAAGTAATTAAATTAACTCTGTAGGCACAAGATTATCTAGTCATCAAGTTTAAGAGTTCTAGTTTTCTATTCATTTCAAGAATGACATATGTTGTAATATCAAGTCACTTAGAATATTCAAATGATAGGAACTTCATGAAAACACTACTAGTAAAAGATGCTAATCCATAAATATAAGTTCTGGAATGTATTTAGGTTTTCCCTTTAGGTAAGTCCAGTGAAGTCAATTTTTGATTAGGTATCTCCTCATGCTTCTCCTTACTTTTATATTTTCTTTCTTTTCTTTTCTCTTTTTCATTTGGATTGCTTTCAATCCTATATATTTTTCTTTTCTTTTCAAAGATTGTTGTCAATCCTTTTTTTTTTCTTTTTCAAGTGAGAATTACTATATCTGGATAACCTTTAATGATTTTGAACATCA
>NW_018251008.1:16933-17161 GCF_001263595.1 Phalaenopsis equestris
TGAATTAAATTCACTACATAAAATCATATTAATAATTTTTGAAAATATTTAAATTGAGAACATCTAATAGTTAATCTTTTTCTTTCCTCCCCCAAACTTAAATTTTTCGATATGAAATGATATAGGTGGAAAGAAAAATTCTAAATATAAATTATACCTCAGTACTTTAGGCATTTTCATCATTCTGAAATTTTTGCAGTCCTTCTCAAAATTTCTACTTCACCTGGT
>NW_018251008.1:17505-18164 GCF_001263595.1 Phalaenopsis equestris
AAAAACATCTACAATTATTTATTAGGATAGAGTAAATCTAAAAGAAAGTAAATCTAAACTAAATATGCTAGAATGAAATTAATTAAACAAATTTCTAATTAGTATAGCATGGATCAGCATTAAAATATAAAAATGTTCATCAATTCTTATAAATTGTAACACAAACAAGATAAATGAGGTCAATTCTTCCTCCATCTGAGGTCAATTCTTCCTCATCTCATCGCATCTCACTAACTTACTTCCAATTTCTAACAGAATCCCTACACAAATATATTGGGTGTTTATAAATGATTTTATAAATTCTAATCCCAAAGATAAGATTATCCCTAATATATTGGTTCTTGAGCACCAACACCAGACATCACCATATCCCAATAATTAAACACCTCTAGCGGTTATAAGTATAGTGTAAAATCATCCATAATTTACTCATCAAATAGATTCGCGACTCCTATTAAATGAAAACAAAGTCCAAGAAAGGAAGTAACAAAATTAAGATGGAACTATCGTTGTAAAAATTCATCATGTCCTTCGTAAAACTCAAGTCCGGGTGAGACCCGAGTTGTAGTAGACTCGTCAATCTAACTACTACAAGAGAACATACAAGTCTAACCATAATAAGAATTTAATGAATCATCTCCCTCATGACACACAAAAAG
>NW_018251008.1:18275-22442 GCF_001263595.1 Phalaenopsis equestris
ACACAGATAACTATGGGTTGCCTCCCATAAAGCGCTTGATTTAACGTCGCTAGCCCGACAAATGATTCCACCTATATCAAAATTCCAATTAAGTAATCATTGATCAATAGGCCAATTTTTTCCAGATCCAGGGATTCCTACAAAGTCCTTAAATTTAAAATTTTCTTTTAGCTCTTCCTTTTCATATTGATTCATAAATTGTTCCTCATATTTCTTTCTAGATCCAATATTCTTCTAGTAATTTTCTCAATTTGCAAATTAATATCATCCTTGAAATTTATAAGAAATGGATCTTTATATGATACTTCATGATCTCCTAAATATTGGATTAGATTCTCTCTAGATAATTCAGATTCTATATCAATATCTTCTATGTTACTCTTCTGTTTCAAATTATCTTTCAATTCTTCAGGAATTTCTTCCATTGATCTTTCAATTTCCTTGTCCTTATCTCTCAACTCAAAGCTCTTTTGAAACAAATCCTCAAATTCTCTTCTAAATATCAGTTGAATAATTTTAAATTGCTCATAATTCATTTCCTTAAGATTTATCTCAGAGTCACTAGGTAAAATCTCTGGAGGGTAACTGTTAATTGCATTAATAATCTGCCCAGCATCAGAATCTCATTCATTTTGTTCTTATACCACGAAATATGTCATTCAGTGACTTTGAATAACTCTTTCATAGGAGATCTTTTACTGATTTCATCATTCAATTCAGGTTCATCTTGTGATTTAGTTGAATATGAAGATATAGAGACTGGTGGTGTATATGAATTCACCAAATAGATAGGCTTTAAAATTGTATGAGGTAAGTTCATTTTAAGGTCATGAGATTTTTCAACAGATAAAATTAAAAGTTTACTATTTTTGGTAACGTCCATCGTTTCACACCTCTCCTGAACATACATACAGTCTTCTTTAAACAACATTTCAGACTCATTATGAAAGCCCATTTCGATCTCATCTGTTAACTTACTCTTAAAACTTTTCTAGAAATAGTTTTTACTTAGATAATCAATTTCATCCATCCAAAAACAATCATCATCATTTCTCTCAGCTGGATATTTCATAGCCTCTAAAACATCAAAAGTGGTTTCATGTTCATTAATATTCATAGTTAACTTTCCTTTTTGCACATCTATCATAGCTTGTCCAGTAATAAGAAAAGGTCTCCCCAAAATAATCGTAATATCTTTATCTTCCTCCATACCTAATACAATAAAGTCCATAGGAAAGATAAATTTATCCACTTTAATAAGCACATCTTCTATAATCCCTTTTGGATAAATGATAGATCGATCAGCTAACAGAAGAGTTATAATAGTGGGAGAAATATTGGCTAAACCTAACCTTTTAAATATAGATAGAGGCATCACATTAATGCTCAATCCTAAATCACATAAAGCTTTTCCACATAATCTTTTTCCAATTAGACAAAGAATTGTAAAGCTACAATGATCTTTAAGTTTCCGAGGAAAATTTTTCTGAAGTATAGCGCTGCACTCCTCTCTTAGTGCAACTGTCTCGTAATCCCCAAATTTCCTTTTCTTGTTTAATATCACCTTCATAAATTTTGCATAACTTGCCGTATGTTTCAAAGCTTCAGCAAAAGGATTATTTATCGTTAACTTCTTAAGTACGTCTATGAAATTTGAAAATTTTTTATCTAACTCATGCTGTCTAAGTCTTTGAGGAAATGGAGGTGGTGGTCTTTTTAAATTGATTTTAGTTGGAGATACTAATCTTTCAAGATCCTTAGAAACATGTTCTTCAGGTCTTTTAGTTTCATTTGTTTCTCTCACAACATCTTTCTCTTTTCTAACCACATCCTCCATCTCTCTTCCACTTTTTAATTGGATAGCTTCTACTTGTTCATTAGCGTTCTCTTTAGGGTTGATCTCAATGTTGCTAGGAAGTGTTCCTTGGGGTCTATTGCTAAGTGAATTAGCAATTTGTCCCAGTTTATTCTCTATGTTTCTAATCGCAGCATTTTGACTTTGCAACTGGTTTCCCATTTGCAATACCACTTCTTCCATAGACATCTTCTTATCCTCAAATTGTTGATCATTGTTAGAGTTCGGTGGATATGAAGGTCTATAGTTTGTGTTCCCCAGATTATTACAACTTCCATTAAGATTTGCATGATTATTTTCCCATTGTTCATTTCCACCCTAAGTAGTATGACACCAGTTAAAATTAGGATAGTTCTTCCAACATGGGTTGTGAAAGTTAGAATTTGGATTGTTTATGGTATTTAAAGTCTCATATGATAACTTAGAATCAATCATATGCCCTAATGAACTTTTCTAACTTACTGGAGTGAGTTGAGGTTGCTTCATTTCAAATTGGTCCAACTTCTTTCATATTGCAGCAACTTGAGATGCAAGAATTATAATCTCATCTGTATCATAAACACTGGCTACCTTTTCAGGATTTACCCTTGTAGAGGGCCATTGAAATTCATTTGTAGCCTTTTCTTCAATTAACGTGTATGCTTCATCAAATGGTTTTGACATTAATGATCCACCAGCAACAACATCAATTATAAACCAAAGGGATTCTACTAACCCATTATAAAAAGTTTGAATGATTAACCAATCAGGCAGAGCATGGTGTGGACACTTTCTTAGGAGTTCCTTAAATCTTTCCCAGGCTTTGTATATTGATTCCCCTTCATACTGATAAAATGATATAATATCTTTTCTAAGTTTAGTAGTCCTTGAAGGTGGAAAATACTTAGTTAGGAATTTCTGAGTTAACTCCTCCCAATTTTTAATAGAGCCAGGTGCTAATGAGTATAACCACATTTTAGCCTTATCCCTTAGTGAGAAAGGAAAAAAGCCTTAGTCTGACAACATCGTTTGACATACCGTTATAATGAAATATAGCACAAAGTTCTATAAAATTTGATAAGTGTAAATAGAGATCCTCCAAAGGAGTTCCCCCAAACTGATTGTTCTGCACCAGTTGGATAATCTCAGGATTTATTTCAAACGAGTCAGCTTCTACGACAGGGTTTTGTATATATTTACGTAATCCCTCATTGAAGTATGATGATAAGGCACAAGTCCTTTCTATTTTTCAAGTTATTATCTTAAAAGTTTTCCATTTCCATTTCTAGTTTTTTGAGTCCTCTTTGTATTTTTTTTTTCTTTTTTTCAAACTCGGGATCATAAGACACAAGTTCTGCAGATCCTTTGTTTCGTATACACAACACAACAAATAATACATTAACAATTAAACAAATAACAAATGAAATATATTCAACATAATAAAACATTTTGACGAACACCTTAGTTTTCACACAAATAGTTTTTTTTAACACTTTTTCATATAAAAAAAATTCACACAAAATAGTTTTTAACGACACTACAGTTTTCCAAGTCTAAGCCTAATTACTTCAACTAAAATTCTCCTAAAGTTCTTACCGAAGCTTCCCCGGCAACGGCGCCAAAAAATTTGCAGCGACTTTATATATGCTTAAATTTATGAACCCAGATTTATATATTTATAATGATTTTGTAAAGTCACAATTTCAAACGCAAGTATACGTATCGCTCAAGTAATACAGGGCTCTAGTGGAGTCCCGTTTATCGATCCCACAGGGAAGCGAGGTAAGAGGTCCTTAGTCAAATCCTACTCTATAATTAGTCCTTAGTTTGGAATGTAGATTAAAATGATGTTTTATCTAACAACTACTCCTAAATGCAAGTGTTAAATGTAAAGATAGTAACTATAACTAAATGCAAATATTAATTCTAAATATAACCCTTTTTGGATGAATTGGTTTGGAGAATTTTAAGATATTACAAACTACTATTCTTGTGTAATGAATTAGATAATGTAAAGGAATGAGATGCATTAAAATATTGTATGTGTCAAATAGGAGCAATCATATTCTTTACCCTTTGGTCCAGACATAAAGAATATTGACTAATTTTATGTTTGTTTACTGAATCTGTGGCTAGGCTGGGAGGATAGCAGCCCTCACTTCGGAGCTCCCACATTCCCCTCACCTGAGGGAAAATATCTCTGCTTTAGTACTCAAATAATAGGACCGAATTGGGGATTTTAGTTTGTCACCCTAAAATCTCCAATTCTACGCCCATCAAAGTATATTTCCCTATTTATTTGCATTCAACTCCCATGAACTTAACCATCAATG
>NW_018251008.1:22987-41975 GCF_001263595.1 Phalaenopsis equestris
TTTTTAACCTAAATTCATTCTTTTAAAGTGTAGGGATGAAGTTTGAAGAGTTGCCACAAGCACCCTTCCAAAAAGTGTCCAAATACATTGAATTTCAGCCCATAACCACCAAAAGTCGGTCCATAGTCGTCCCGGGCGCTGTCGGTGGGCTCGAGGGTGCTGTCGGCGGGCTCGAGGGCGCTGTCAGCGAGCTTTTCTATTATTTTTTGGTCTTCTCTGGTAAATCTTGCTATCGGTGCCGTTTTGGCGTCGTCGGTGGGCAGACTGCGCAGCTTCACCGTTTCGCTCCGTTTGGCTCCGTTTTAGCTTCGTTTCGCCCCATTTCAGTTGTGTTGCGTTCCTAACAGATAGCCCTACAAAATAAATATGAAAAAAACCTTCATTTAAAGTGTAATCTCATTCAAAAATATGCAAGAAGTCTAAAAGAGATTAAGCATCCAAAGACTTATCGAAAGGTGACAGGGCAAAATATCATTTCTTGCTCGTTTTTGCTCCAAATTACACCGTTTTTGCATATTTTTGCTCCAATGATCATAATTCATCATACCTGCGAAAAAACATCAAAAATACCTTTCTTTAAAGTGTAATATCATCAAAATCAGTATAAGATAGGTCTGAAAATCTCAACATATTTTCCTTTGGTCATGTGTGCAAAAGAACTGTAGCGCCTAAGCACTGGAAAAACCAAGAAGGTCATGCTTAAGCACCACATACTTTGGGCATAAGCGCCAGAGGTAGTTACTTGATGATTTAATGAATTTGGAAAAATTTTTGAAAGGGTGCTTGAAGCAACTTTTGGTGAAAATGTAGGATATGGTTAATGGACATGAAAACACATTCAATTGACTTTTGAGAGGAGGTGACACTTGGAAGACTCATTGAAAGTGTATACACTTTAAATTGACACCAAAGCACCTTTTGGAAAATTATAAAAGAGGACTTTGATTGGATTGAAAGAGTGCCCCCCCAACACTCCTAGAGAGACTCTTACGCGACCCACTACAGACACCATTGATGCCTCTCTCATAGATTAATTAGGATACTTTTTTAGAGAGAAGAAGAGAGGAGTTGTAGTTTGTGAGTAGAAAGTATTGTAACAAGAAGGAAGATAAGAGATTCGAAGGAACTTCAAGATTTTTATGGAAATGATTTGATATAAGTTTTAACCTTTATGACTACATTTGGTTTTAATTTAGACTTCTTGTTTGTTTACATGATTTCTACTTTTAAACTTAAGTGTGGTAGTCTTTTCTCCATGAATTCTTAGTATTTTTCTTTATCTTGTTCCTTAAAATGATAAGTGATTAAGTGTTGGATGAAAGTTGTGCGAAGTATTAATCTTTAATGTTGGAACAAGTTGTGATGATTTAAAACCTTGTACTTCATTTACTTCTTGATTTAACCAATTAAGATTTTAATATCTGTTGTGAGAAAATTTAAGATCTGTGATGGTATTGTCTCAGTAAACTAATGATAAGAATCACATAATATTGTATGGATGAGAATGTAATTCATATGATTGATTGCAAATAAATAGAGAAATAAACTTTGTAGGGTGTATAATTAGAGGACTTTAGAGTCACTGGTTAAAGCCCCCAATTTGGTTTATAGTTTTAGGTTTTGTACGAGATATTAGCCCCTAGGTGGAGGTAGGTGGAGGGAGAAGAGGGGGAGAAGAGGAAACTCTAAAGTGAGAGCTAGTATATTCCCTACCTAACCCATCTTTAAGACTATTCAAACCTTAAATTAGTCATTGTTCTTTATAGCATCTCTAGCAAGGGTAAGAAATACTATCGCTCCTAATTGGCACAACACAATTTGAATACTTCCACAACAAAATTTTAAAATTTTTTACTGATTCATGATAAGGAAGAGATAATTTATTTATATTGCCTTCATCTTACAAATATTTAGTTAAATTTAGTTAGTTATTTACTTTATTTTCAATTATTCTTTATTTTCAAAAAGAATCAAACTTTCATTCCTATTATAACATCTATAATCAAACTTTCATTCCTAAAAGAATCAAACTTTCATTCCTATTATAACATCTATAATTTGAGTAAGAATATTTTTAAAAGTAGAATTTTCAATCTAATTTCTTTTGACTTATTTAAAGATTAAAATTCCCTGTGGCTTCAATATTCGGGGCTTAATCAAAAAGTCATATATTACTTGATAATGATATGTATACTTGCGTAGTAACCCATATTTAAATATAATAACTGCATTTTTATTTTCTTCGAAGTAAATTTTTTTGGTGTCATTGCAAAATAAGAAATATAAGCAAGCAAAAATTAAGAATATAACTGCATACATCATAATACTTTCATATAAGATTGGAATCAGCATGGGAGAATAACTTCTTAAAACTAAACTTAATGTGTCCTCAATAAAATATATTTTTAAATTATTTTAACATAGCATGTGATATGTGGTGTCAGCTTTAGAAGACTATATTTCTAACCCTATAATGTTATAATAGGCTAAAGTAAAATTTTTTAGTAACAAGGGGTAGTTCAAAAGTTAAGGTGTTTTGTATGAAAGTTTAAGATTATGTTTTTATCATTCAAAGTAGAGAAATTTTATTTTCTAAAAGCTAAGAAATTTTAGATATACACTTCAAAAAGAATTGGAGACTCTATGAAAATTCATTTTTAAACTAATACACATTATTAAGTGAAGAAATGTGATGTGTTTTTAACTTTAGAAAGATGATAGTATAGTTCAAAATCATTAAAGGCTATCCAGATATAGTAATCCTCACATAAATAAAAAAGAAAAATTAAGGATTAAAAAGATCCTGCAAGAAAAAGGAAAAGAAAAAAAAAGAAAAAGAAAAACTAGAAAAAAGAAAAGCAAAAAGAAAAATATGTGAGAAGCTTGAGAAAATGCTTAATTAAAAATTGGCTTCACTTGAATCAATTTAAAGGAAGAGATTCATTTACACTTTTGAGCTTATTTTAAATTTTAAAGTATTAGTATCTTTACTAGTAGAGTTCTCCTAAAATTCTTTTCTTTTAATTTTTTCTTAAACTTTTAAGTATAACAAATTACAATTAATTTTGAAACAAACATAAAAATCAGAATTCCTAGACTTGATTATTGAATATTCTTATACTTTGATTCTAACTTAAGTTATTAAAAAAATTTTAAGTTCTATAACCAAATTTTAGGGATAAAAACTATAGAAATCTTTAAGTGAAGCGCACTATCACATGTTATAATATTTTATTTAGTTAAAGGGTTACTTGAGGACAAGTAACGTTTAAGTTTGAAGGAATTGATGCACATTAAAATTATCTATTTTATTTGCACATTTTGAACCCATTTTAAAGGATATTATGCTTTAATGAAAGTTATTTTGTGTGTTTTTGGTTACTGGTGCAAGAAAAAGAGTTTAAGAGGAAAAAAAGATCAAAATTACATAAAAAAGGAGCAATTGCCAAAAATAACTAAACTGGCACCCAGGCGCCACATGCAATTTGAGGCTGGCATCTAGGCATGACGGTTGGGTGCTTAGGCGCCAGAGATGGTTACACTCATATTCATTAAATATGGAAAGATTTTAAAGAGATATCTGAAGCAACCCTTGGTGAATTTTGAAGCTCTATATATAAAAATTAATTTTGGATGAAAAAGGGGAGTCTTAGAGTAATATTGAGAAAGGGAGGCACCCATATAGAGTGGGTAGCCACCTTAGTGAGGTTTTGTGAGTCTTTATGATTTCTTGAGTATTGTAAGCCTCGTAAGAGTCTTTTGGAGTAAGAGAAGTCAGTGAAACATTTGAGATAAATATTTGTATATTTTTCTTCAAGTTTTTATTTTGGATTTGAGTTTTATAAATATGTTTTATTTTGTTATCCTCATAAATTCTAAGTTGTTTTCTTCTTTATCTTTGAATTAAGAAGTAATCATGTGGTGGATTTGATTTGTCTAGAACTTATTTTATTCCAAAAATTTGTGATGACATTTTCACCAATTTTTCATTTACTTTGCATACTGGCCACTTGTATTCTTAAAATTTGTTAAGAAACTTAGAGACCTAAGAGGGCTAAGATTCACCAACTAGTGAGTACCATTTTTCACTTTGGAAAGAGCCATGAAGATCGTTCGAAGGGGGGTATAAAATAGATAGGGAGATAATATTTGATGGGCATAGAATTGATGTTAGAGAGAACACGGTGAGTAATCTAGAGGTGGAGTCTATAACCTATCCAGCACTACTATACATGCCGAAACCAACTTTAGATTAGTCAATCTTCTTTATGCTCAGAAAAGGTAAAAATTAGGTATGCTCCTATTTGTTATAATTCTTCAGTTAAACCTCTAAAAATTTGCAATATAGGCCATAGAGTTGACCAATAGACCAAGTTTGACCAATTAGGACCTAGGTTTAACTTAATGGTCAATGTGATGAGCATAGGGTCCAAGGTTGACCAAATGGTAAATGTGGTGAACATTGGGTCCAAGGTTGACCAAATGGTTAATGTGGTGACCAAATTAGGGCTTTTCATCATTGGTTCGATCATCTTAGGGTGGCATCATGATTTGTGCTAAAAAAGAGAACGTTTTTTGTCTAGCTTTTAGTGTTTGAGGACCTTAGGTAGGCTCAAGAAGTCAGTGTTGGTAGACTCCTTCCCAAGATAGAATTAATGGTCTGGATGATCATTGGGCTTTTAGAAGGGTGTCTGCGGATCCTGAGCTAATGTGGATAGCTCAAGGCATGTCTTACTTATATGTGTCAATTTGGGAAGGTTTTTAAGAAAGAGGTCAACAATGAGTTTGGGTTAACCTGAGTTATGTCGGGTTGATCCAGGTTTATTCTGATTGGATTGGGGTAACCAGAGTTAGGTTGAGTTGACCCAGGTTTGTTTTAACTATTTTGGGTTAACTCAAGTTATGTCAGGTTGACCCATTTTTAGAATAAATTTATTTGGGTTAATCTGAGTTTGGTCAGGTTGACCTAGGTAAATTTTTGACTGATTTGGGTGACCCCAAGTTAGGTTGGGTTGACTTAGATTTATTTTAAGTTGGTCTCGGTTAACCTGAGTTGGGTCGAGTGGACCCAGGTTTGATTTCGGTGGAGTCAATTCTAGGTTGTACTAGACTTGAGTTAGGTTTTGGGATTCAAGATTTGAATTATGTTTGTTTAGGCCCAAATTGGGTTAAACATAAGCTGGATTTAGGGTTTGGCAGAGTTAGATCCAATTAAGATTTTAATTGAGATAAGTTAGACCTAAGATAAGATCAAATTTTGAGTTAAGTTAAGTTAGGTCCAAGGTTGAACTAGACCTATGTCTTAGGTTTAAAATTTGAAACTTGAGTTAAGTCAAATTAGGTCTAAAATAAATTAGAGCTAGAATTTGGTTGAATCAGGTCTAGGATGAGTACACTTGAATGGGGTTGAGTTTAGTTGAGTTAGCTCTATGTAGGGTTTGACCTAATTTATTTTTTAAAGCTCTAGTTAAATTGAGCTAGGTATAGGTTGGGTTAGACCTAAGTTAAATTTAAAGTTTTGTGTAGTTTAAATTAGGTCTAAATTGAGTTCAAAATTTGTTTAGATTGAGTTAGGCTAGGTTTCGCTAAACCTAAGTTAACTTTGGAGTTGATTTTAGTTTGAATTAGGTTGAGATCTAGGCTAGACCTGATTTAAGCTTAAAGTCACCTAATTTGAGTTAGGTCTAAGTTGGGTTTAACTCAAATTAGCTTTAGAGCTTCATTGAATGTGGTAATCCCACATCTAAGAGTGTAATTATGAGATTAACCCTCCCTAACTATCTTTTTTTTTATTAAGATGCAATCCTAAGATTTTCTAAGCTAAAATTTCTGTTTAATTTAAGTAGAGGAGACAGTTTGGGCTTAAATGCAAAATTTAAAATTTTATAGATTTACCCCTAATGCTCTAATTTTATCTTTAAAATTTTAGAGAAAAAATTCTCATTTTAGTGTCTAGGGTTGCTATCCTAATTTTTCTTCTTAATTTCCAGTTCAGTTTCTATTTTTCTGAATTTTATTTTATTTTTATAATTATTATTCAAAATAATTAAAATTTTCATGAAAAATTAGATATTTGGGTGTAGGAAGATCCCTTGTCTTTTAAGAAATCAGAGAATATCTCAGATAACAAAGGGAATAATCTCTACAAATTTAATTTGTTTTTGTTTTTTATTTAATATTTTATAATTAAAATACCTTATGTGATATTTAATTAATTAAAATTAAATATAATTTAATTATTTTTATTATAATTTATTATTTTCTCCTCTATTCACTAATTTCAGAGGTATTTTTATTTTATTTTTATGATTTTTATTTAAGGAGAAATGGGTTTTTAAAGTTTATTAAATTTTTCTAGATTTAAATAATTCAAAATTTAAAATTTCCCACTTATCCGCATCGGTGCCACAATATTCCGCGTATGCGTTGAAGCTATGTGTGGTGCTCCAGAGTTGGCTGTGATTTACACACTAACGTTGAGGTGGTCTGTGATCCAGTCCTCTGTTTCACATGTTTCATAGTCTCATAATGATCTCAATCATCTGTTTTGATTATATAGAAATGGATGGCGTCCATTCATCGTCTTTATGAGACAGAGAACTAAGATTTGTTCACACTCAAACCCTAAGATCTTAATCGACACTCAATCAAAGCACATGGGGTTTGATCCTATAGCTTTATCTAAGTGAGACAACCCTATCTAAATTATTATGTGGTCAAGCATTGTCTTTTACTTCACAAAAAATGAAATCATGAGAAGAAATAAAGAATTGAAGCTCTTACCTTATCCCAAGTGGCTTAATTGGGCTTGATAGAGCAACCGCTTTGATGCCACAAAGCTCCTCCTTACTTCAATTTGCTATGTGATTGGGCCAAAGTATGTGCTAGACCAAAGGGTGGCTCGAGTTGGTGTTAAGCTAGGTTAGAGGGTGCAAGAAGAGTGGATTTTGATTAGGAGAGAGGTTTTAGGACCTTATGAAGCTTATCAGAGGGTTAATTTTGAGTTTTGACAAGGTTGATGTCAAATCTGTTAAACACCCTAGATTTTAATGACGAAATTGGGGTTGTGTGGTGGTGAAAATTGCTTGGAAATGATGAGAGGTGGTCGCTAAGGTTCTTAGGAGTGTTTTTGGTTTTGAGAGCTAAGGGTTTAAGTGGCTGACTAAGGAGCTTGAGGTGTCTCAAAAGCTCTCAGGTTAGCTACTTTTATAGCCATGAGAGGCCATAGAGGGAGCTCTAGCTTGCTTGGGAGACTCTAGTGGCTTCTCAAAGATGAGCATAGGATGTACAGAGGCTTTTGGCTAAGGTGAAGGGCTTTCTCCATTTTTTGATTCCTTAAGCATGGTGGTTCCAATGGTGGTGAAAGTGGCATGGAGAGAAGCTTGAAGTGATTGGGAGAGATTTTGGTGTGGTGACTAGGACCAGAATTGGTCTGGTTTGACTTACCCTTGACCTGAGTTTGGTTCCCTAAGGTTTGAACTTGGGTGAGATGGACTTGGGTGCCAAGTGTTAGTCTCCTTGGTTAAGTGTGCTTAGTTTGTCATTTTGAGCTTGTTTTATCTTTAATTTTTTTTAATTAATTCATAATTATATTATAGTGCCATGAAAAGTTATTTGGGTTACGTGAGTCATGTGTGTCATGGTTGGCCCATAATGAATGGGCCATGGGCTCTCCCATGGTGGCTTGGGCTTGCGGTTAAGGTTGGTCTTTTGTTATTAAGCTTAGCCTTAGGTGATTAGGGTTGGCCCAAAAACATTAACTTTGTAAGGCTTCATAATTTAATTTTGATATTTAAGTGTCCCATACCATAATATATTGAATTAATTTTGATTTTTTTTAGGAGTTTAGTTGTTCACTAATTGACTTAGTAAATCTTGGTGATTTTAATTTTCTTGGGTTAAGTTGATGTGTTTATGGTTTGTGTCAATTTCAAGGTTGGTTGGTGTTGTGGAAATCACTAGATGAGATTAAAGTTTGACTTTGGCGACTCAGCCCTCCCCTTGGTTTAAAATTTGGTGTCATGGTATTTTCAGAGCTTTTAGGGCAGTGTGGTTAGAGAAATACTACTCATTGGCCTAGGACTAGCCTCTTGTCCAACGGGCTTTTCCTAGGTCAATGAGAATTACAAAGGTATTTATAGGGTCATTAGGGAAATTACTTGAGCTCTGAGCTCCATGGGCATAAGTCAACTTGTACTTCCACTGGGCTAGACCCTCAACCATCTTAACTAAGGGTTGAGGATTTGGGCTTCATCTTATGAAACCCTAATTGAGTGTAGGATTGGTTAGAAGTCCTACATGGGTGAGTTTCATCTCTAGTCATCTAAGAAGGTCATTAGGAAACCCGAATGCCAAATCTTAGGTTTCTATAGAGATAGAAGAGGTACTCACAAAAGTGAGGTCAATAGTGGGATTCTTCCATTGAAAAAATTTGGATGAGTATGCTTTATGAAAACAATATACCATCTATTGGGAAGTTCGATCCCAAAACTGAGAAATGTGTTCGTGGGTTATTTTGCTACTCAGTAGGGTTGCGTTAGCTAGAGCCCGATTGAGAAGAGACACTTTGTGAGTATGGAAGTATCATTTAAAGATTTTGAACCATATTACAATTTGGAGGTGAATTTACCCTTTAGTGACTCAACAGGCACTAGACATATAGGGCAAGAGAGTGTGAGTAGTAGTGGTGATTGAATGGTGCAAGTGATAAAGATTCCATGCCATGTGATGTGAGATGAATCAACTAAGAAGACATAAATCAAGGATATTGACCCCAAAGGTGGAGGAATTCAGGCTAAAGGTGAGTTAAGGGTGTATACATGGATGAAGATGCAAACTGAGGGAACAGAGTCTGCAATGCCAACAAGTCCCGGTCTTCCCCAACTCTTTTGACACATACGCCATCACTTTTTGATTTAAAAATCTCAGGTGATATTATTCCTCCTCCATCCACTCCTCTCTCCACTATTAAGGAGGACCTCTCGCAGCAATGCGGGACATCCTCCTGAATGTTTTGGGCGGGAACTTGACATTGCAAACTTTCTTTCTTATTCAAACATCTCACTTTTACATGGAGCATTCATTGCATCATTGGACTCTGTGTTTATAACTAAGTGTCAGTAGGTTGCCAAGGAGGATCCCAAGTGGAAAGTGATGATGCATTTACAACTTGAAGCTCTTGGTAAAAATTGAGCATGGGAGTACCACTACCAACAGGGAAGAAGATAGTTTGATGCAATTGGATCTTCATGGTAAAGTAAACTCCAGAAGGGAATTTGGAAAGGTACAAAGTAAGAATAGTGGAAAAAGGGTGTAGTCAAACGTATGACATTGATGATGATCAAAACTTTGCATCGCTAGCAAAGATTAGAACAGTGAGGACATTGGCTTTTCTGGCAATAAATTAAGAAGGAGACTCTTCCAACTAGATTTGAAGAATGCATTTCTTTATGGGAGCTACTGAAGGGGCTATATATGGAGATTCCATCATGATTCAGTACATTCTAGATACTGGGCAAGGTGTGTAAGCTCAAGAAGTCACTGTATGGATTGAAGCAGTCTCCTTGAGCCTGATTTGACTAGTTTTGGTTGGCATGGGTTATCACCAGATCAATGTAGAACACATCATGTTCTCTCAACAAAAAGAAGATCACACTACCATACTTGTTTATGTGTTGCCATAATTATCACTGGTGATGATGAGGCAGAGATTGTTTAACTAAAGGGAAGATCAGGGAAGCAATTTGAGGTAAAGGATCTGAGACAACTCAAATAATTTCCTGAGATTGAAGTGGCATATAGAACTGAGTAGATGGTCTTATGCTAGAGAAAGTATTTATTTGATAATTTCATGGAGACAGGTATGCGGGGCTGCAAACATGTAGTTTCTCGAATTTATCAAATGGTCAAGCTCAGTATAGAGACAAGTGAATCAGTTGATCGTGAGAGGTAACTAAGGCTGGTGAGCCGCTTGATCTATTTGTGCCACACTCGACTCGATATTTATTTTTTTGTAGGTGTGGTGAGTGCATGATCTAAAGAAGGGCCACATAGATGCAGTTTATCAGATTTTGTGGTAACTGATGAATGCACCAGGGAAAGGGTTGATATTCAGGAAAAATGGGAGCCTAGATACTGAGATCTATCGTGATTCTGACCAAGAGAGTTGTGTCAATGATAGGAGGTTTCAACTTGGTCTCTTGGAAGAGCAAGAAACAGTCAGTAGTAGTGAGATCAATAATAGGGCAGTGAATAGGGCCATGACCTTAAGTGTTTTCAAAATGATGTGGTTGAGAGCTTTATTAGTGGAGCTCCCGGAATGAAGTTGTGGTGCAACAACAGGTCAGCGATTGACATCGCCAACAAAACGATGCATCATGATAGAACCAAACATGTAGAGATTGACAAATTCTTCATCAAGGAAAAGCTGAATAACGGGTTACTGAAGCTAAGTCATATACCCACTAGAGAGCAAGTGATTGACTGCCTCACTAAATGACTTAGCTCATTATATTTGTCTAGGTTTTGTGATAAGATGGGCTTAGTGAATATCTTTTGCCTATCTTGAAGGGGAGTGTTGAGATTTGTATCTAATGTAGAGGTTCAATTTGTAAATAGATGAAGTCTAGGGATTTATTTGTATATGTTGTAACTTATAAGGCTGTATATAAGCCCGTCATTGATCAATAAATTCATATAAGACAATGTTGAGGCGATATCAATGGAGGAGTTGGGGATGCTGATGCTTCGCGTTTTCAGAGGTTGAGATCGCGTCTATGCAGCTTTGATAGAAGAAGTGAAGCAACGAAAAGGGAAATTTTGTGGATTGGGCAAGTGCAGGTTTTTGTGCATTGGAGAAGAGAGAATATTGCGTGTTTAATTCGTATGTAAGAATTTGGGGTGTCCCCTAGACTACACCCATCCACAAGTACGATTCATCCGCTTGTAAAATTATTTCATTGGAGAAGGGAACCTCTTGTATGGTCATATAATAGCATGGAGGACCAAGAAGTAACAAAAGCTGTTTTTTGTGGTATTAAATTGGATTTGTGCGCTTATATGTACAACAAAAAACTGGGGGAGTTGGATATGTTACCATGTAAATAGTGGTGTTTAATGTGCTATGTAAGTAAAATCCCCTAAAAAAAAAATTATTAATTAATTTTCCAACCAACCAAACAACCAAAGAAATTAGAATATAATTAATCAAATTCTAAGCTATTTAAAATAACCAATAACCAATTGTTTTAAATACTTCCGAAAAAAAATTCTTCTAGTTGGTCATTAGTTTCCAACACAATTGAAGGTTCGAGAAAACCGCTTCCGGTATTGGCCGGATTGCAGGATGAACCGAATTTATGCACAATCGCTCTTCCTCGGCACCAAAACCGTAAGCCAGATTTCCTAGAATCCTCCACTCTTGCCAATCTGTCTTTCATTCCTCTACCCTCTTTCGCATCTGCTAAGATTAGTCTCATCCTCCTTTGAAACTCTCTCCGACGGAAATGGACGGTACGCGATTATATTCTTCTTCACAAGTTGCCTGGAATTTTTTTCTTGTGTTCCCAAACTTTTTTTTGTTTATATTCTTCGCGGGATACAATGGTTAATATACAAGATGGGACAGATTGTTGTTCTGTTAAGCAATTGTTATAGTGAATTCGAACAGCTCATTTTATTGGATATCTAAGGTTCCATCTCGCCATGTTCTTCGAGCAACGCCTATTAGGAGTTTTAGTGCTTGTTCTGCATCTCAAGGTGCGTGGTAATATCTAATTATTCATTTCACTTCCGTAACTCAATCTTAAATTTAATTTCGTGATTGGTTTTTTTCTTGTGATTAAAGTAGAAGCTTAAACCACAACCTTTCATATTTTTTTGCCTGCCTGCTTGAATAACTCTTTATTTTATTTTTTATTTCAACCACTTAAGATTTTAATCTTGGAAACAAGCGGTTGGTAATTTGATGGAGACTGTACGAGCTACTTAAGTATGACCACAGACAATAAAAACTAGCTCCGCAAAACAATAGGAAGAAACTTGATTCTATGCGCGAGAAAGACTCTCTGTGAGCTTAGCTCAAAGAAATTTTATACACTGTAGGATCATTATTTTTCATTATTAATAGTGTGCTTACCATATATCGTTATATTTTTCATTATTAACATTTATATTAGTATCACCACTGCTCGTGTTTTCTCCTAGTGCCAGAGTTTTTCTTATAGTAGTTGAGTTTTGAGTATCCCTTGAAGCTTTCAACTATAACAAAATACGTCTCAGGTAGTACACACACACAGATACATATAGGCTTCATTGCCATGCATGAGCAATTCAGGTAGTTTAGAGTTATTTGAATGAACTTTATCAGATGTAAATCTCTTAGCTGCTATGTTATTTTATTCTTTGTTTTAAGTGTTTGTGTGAATTCATGTATTAATGACAGTCGACTCATTGCCATGCATGAGCAATTCAGGTAGTTTAGAGTTATTTGAATGAACTTTATCAGATGTAAATCTCTTAGCTGCTATGTTATTTTATTCTTTGTTTTAAGTGTTTGTGTGAATTCATGTATTAATGACAGTCGATATTGTACAGCTAATTTATTTTCATACTGGATTTTTTGATTCTTTGGATACTGAAAAGACTATCAAATTTGGATATTTGTCTCTGATGATAAACCTCAGATTTGTCAATTAAAAAATGTGTGCCTTGCAATTCAAAAGATATACTAATCATGACAGAGCAAACTGCCAATGAACTGCTTATACAGGTATCATCATGCTTTTTTTTATTTTCTTCGTCCATAATGATTTATCTTGCATGTTTCCGAATCTTGTATTCATCAAGGTGCCAGACTGGAAATTGATAAATGAAGATGGTATTATGAAGCTACAGAGGTCATGGAAAGTTAAAAGCTTTACCAAAGGACTAGAGTTTTTTCAACTTGTAGCTGATATTGCAGAGGCAGAAGGTGATTTCATGATTTATTTTCTATAAAATATTATTTATGCTTTTGCAATTTTGTTGAGCTCTAAACAAACCTCTGTTTTATGACATTATAGCATAGGTCATAGTAAGTTTAAATGCACACTAGCAGTTTTGGTTTGTGGTGCGCCCTTGGAGCCACTAGTTGGGTTTGAAAGGCTAATTAGTTAATTACAAGAAGTGAATAATGCCTGAAATATATAATTATAGCAGAAAGACCTTTTGCTTCACTTTGGAATGTTGCTAACTTGATCCAATCGAATTGCCCAAGCTTACCAGACTCACATTTTCCCGTCCTCTTCATCGTACCACTCAGTTTGCTTTAATCGTTGAACTTATGATGCCCTAGCATCACATGCTTTTTGAACCTCTTGGATCATTCTTCACATGAAATCTCATACCCTCTATATCCACAAGTTCGTTTTGAAGGATAAGGTGATGTCTAGATTATCAACAACACACTTTCCTCTTGTGCCTTCAAGTCCTCAACAACGAACCCTCACACTAAACTTCTTCCATCAATTAAGTTCTCTTTTTTTTTTATTGTTCCACTTATATCTTTGGTTGTAGCCTTTTTCTCTTCTGATCGCAATAATAACGAAACAACAAATTAGGTTTCCTTTTCCATCTCCTTTGTGTTTCAGTCTAGTTGATGATACATTGTGCTGGGTAAATTGTTGACTCCCTCAATTATTATTTTTTCCTTTCAAAATCATAATGACCAATTTATTGCTCTTAATCTTTATAGCGATTTTATCTTCTTCTCTCATTTGTATTTTGTTACATTCAAATTACTTTGGATGGGTAATGTTCAACAAACTAGGTCGTTTTAGGCTTATTTTTGGGCTTCAATTTAATTAAATTTAGGATAGATTAAATGATTAATTTTAATATATAATTTCAATGATTATAAAAAATTTTCTAGATTGATTATGCAACGAACTATATTGACTAGGATACACTTATATTAGCTAAATATTAAATTTTTTGCCTATGTATGTGCGGTTAATTATGATTTCGTATTATATAAGACCTTCAAGTTGATTTTTACCTAGTTTTATTTGGGTCTTAACTGAAATTCGGAGTCTCGTTTAGCACGCTTTAAAGAAGATAAGTAATATTTATCAGAGCATAAGCATATCATTTTTTATTTTTTGTTATGGACATACTCCTTAAGCTTGTGGTGAGTTACTTAGACATTCAATAGATTTTGTCATACTTTTTACATTGAATTATTTTTTGTATATGTCGCCATAAATTATTTTAATATTTAGAATGGCTTGCTATTTGCTATATATAGCATTTTCATAATTAATTATTTCATAAATTTCTTAACTTTGAAATATTGTATTTAATAACAAGCGTTATTCCTATGCACATTACCATAGTTGAATACAATAAATCTTGTTAAAATAAATCATGTTTTACGATGAAACTGACTTTGGCTTTATTGAATATAAAGTATCTATAAAAATTTATTCATATATATAGATCAAAAAGAGATTACAAGCCTAAGGCGTGGGGCATTAAAATTGTCCCCCTGAAGCAAAAAACAAAGAGAAGAAGTAGGTGAGGTAGATACACTAACCCTTTGGGACTCAACTCCACTTTTAGCTAGGTAAGTAGCAGGTCTATTCCCTTCCTTGTAGATGAAATTGAAAAAGACCCTCATCTCCTTCATGTTCTTCATCTGTTTGATCCACTGCAGTATGTGCCAAGGGGAGTTGTTCCTTCCTGTCATATAGTGCAAGGGCTGAGAAGAGTCCAAATCTACCTGTAAGAGTGTCCAATTGTTCAGGCTGGCTAGCTTCAGAGCCCAGTACTTGGCCACTGTTTCAGCCTCCATGGCATCCCCAACAATGATTATGGATTGAAAGAAAAGCAAGCATTGTCTATGGTGATCTCTGAACACTCCTCCAATACTAGCTCTCTGTGAGGAGAAGCTCGCATCAGTGTTGACTTTGACAAAAGGGTGGGTAGGCTTTTTCCAAAACACCTTTACCACTATAAAATTTGGAGGGCCAGCTGTTCTGCATAAAATCAAAATATTGGGGAAGCTTTTTAATTGGATGAGTTTTCTGATATAGGCTAAATAGTTGGAGACCACTTTCCCAATAGCTACTGGCTGTTCTTCATGTTTTACCTGGTTTCTAGCAGCCCAGATAAACCATGCAGCAATAAAGGAGATAGGTCCCACCTTCAGTTCATGCCATCCACTCTAGCAGGCTAACAAATTGCTCCACTCCAGATTGATTGTATTTATATGTAATTGAAGTTAGCAGGGACTTCCAGAATGTCTGGGGAAAAATTGCAGGTAAAGAACAAATGGCCAGCAAACTCCACAACATTTATGCACAAGCAGCACATGGAAGGGCCTCTCAATCCCTTAAGTTTGAGGATATCATCAGTAGATAGCAAATTATTGAAGAATCTCCAACATAAAAAGGACATGGAGGGGGTTAGGAAATTGTTCCACAAACATTCTCAGTGATACAACTTTTCATAAATAGCTTTAGTCGGGCTTTGGTTGGAGCAAGAAGTTAGAACCAGTTTGTCTTTTCTATTTCTATCAAAAGGTATCTTGGTAATTTGTATGACTGAGTTCTCATTAATTAAGGTCTTTAGCATTTCAGTTGATAAGGAGTTCTCCTCCCAGCAGTCCTTCACCATGAGATCAATACCAGGAGTCTCAGCATAGGATCCAGTAATCCTGCTGGACACCATCTATCCAACCAAAACTAATGATTTCCCTTTCCCAGATCCCATAAATACAACTTTTCAGCATCTTCTCTGGCCTTGAGCATGTCACCCCATGCTCCCCAATCTCCTAGAAACCATATTGGGGTGAGCAAATTTGCAGTATTTAGCTAACATGAACTGTGCCCACAGTGTATCCTGTTGTCTGAATCTGAACCATAATCTGCATAGGCTGATGTGTTGGATCTGCTAAAGTCCCTTGAATCCCAGACCTCCAGCTGATAACTTTTTGTCAGCTGGCCCAAATCATTTGTTTTCTCTGCCCTGCCCAGAGAAACCTATTAAATGCTTTTTCAAAGAGAAGTTGAGTGCTTTTCTTCATAGCTGCCATTTGTAGGATATATGAGGGGAAGGTAGTGAGGATGTTTTTCAACATTGTTATCCTGCCACCATTAGAAAGAAAGGAGTTTTTCCAGCATTGTAATTGGGAGTTTGTTTTATCTACTACCTCATCAAAATGGGTAAGCTTGGTCCTTCCTTTAAGCAGTTGTACTCCCAGACATTTGAAAGGGGTGGGAATAGAGGTAAAACCTGTGAGATTAATGATCCATTGCTTGCTGGAAGGGGGAACCTGTTTGCTGAAGAGGACTTGGCATTTTTCTTTGTTAAATAGCAACCCTGATGTATTTTGAACATCCAACAAACAAGCATGTAACATCCTGGTAGCAGCTTTATTGGCTCTAGAAAAAATAATAATGTCATCAACATACACCAAGTGACTGATGTCCAAGGTTGATTTATGATGGTATTTATTGTAGCTCTTCCTGTGACTAGGCCTATCAATCAGTCTAGAGAGGTAGTCCAAAGTAAGGATGAAGATAGTAAGAGATAGTGGGTCTTCTTGTTTGAGACCTCTGGATGCTTTGAAGAAATCATGGGTTCTTCCATTAATTAACATTGAATTCACATTCCCGTCAAGCCATATTTTTATAATCTGACATGAGGCACTGAAGAATCCCCTGACCACCAGTATTTCAAGCACAAACTCCCAATTTATCATATCATAAGCCTTCTTTCTTTAAATCAAGTTTGTATGTAGATCATGTTACTCCCCCTACAAGGTCTCTCTAAGTCATGTAGCAATTCTTGTGTAAGCAAGACATTATCTCCTATATGCCTCCCCTTCACAAAAGCTGCCTGTTTTGGACTTATTAAGTACTGCAAATGGGGTTGAAGCCTACTCATCAATATTTTGCTCATTACATTGGCGAGACTAATGGTTCTGAAATGTTGCCAATGTTCCTTGTTGTTGGATTTTGGTATAAAGATATTTTCATATTTAGTACTTTTCTTGTACAAAAACTCTAGTTATCTTTTTAAATTGTTATTGTTCTATCAAAATATTGAAAATATGAAAAATATTTAAATTTTTCATTACTGCAAAAATAATCTTTAGTTTAGATAATTATCTTTTTATTAAAAATAGAAAGTTTATTGTTCAATAATGCATATTGCATATTCTCCCTGTGGGTTCGATATTCAGGTCTTAATAAAAAAGTCCTATATTACTTATAACGATACGTATACTTGCGTGGTATCCCAATATATATAAATTAAAAGTTAAATTCTTATTTTTCTTCAGGATCAAGCTTTTGGTTTTGTTGCAAAGTAAGGAAATATAAGTGAAATATATTCTGAATTGTTATTGTACTGTGCATATTAGCAGTATCCAGGGATCAAGCCATTAGGTCCTGCAAATTTGGTGCTGTCAATGGATGAAAGGGCCTGCTTGATTTCCTCTTCACTAGGAACATAAGCAAGATTGATATTTGTAGTGTGTACATGATCAGAAACAAACAATTCAGGGTCAAGTAGCACTCTTGAGTTGGATGAGCATTTCATTAGTTGCTGACAGTAGTTCACAACACTTTCTACAATTTCAGATGATTCCTTAATCCAGTTGCCAAAGTTATTTTTAATAGAGTGAATTGTGTTACATTTTCTTTTGTAGTTGATACAAGCATGAAAAAACTGTGTTCCTATCTCCATCAGTGAATTTATTTGTGGAAGCCTTCTGTTTCAGAAATTTTTCCTGCCAGGCCACTGCTGTGAGCAAGTTTTCATTTGCTTCAAGAAGTGAGGCCTCATCAGCCTGCCCATTAATTGCAGCATTTTCAACTGTCTTTAGTTCCTTTTTAACCTTTTCCACTCGTCATAATATTGCCAAATGTGTTCCAATTCCAGTGATTTAAGGCCTTGCCAACTTTATTCTGCAGACCCCATTGCTTGATTAATGGGTTGGGGTGATCACAGTCTCTCCAGTGTTCTTTAACAATGGTAAGGAAGTCCTTATGAGTGGACCAAAGATTTAGATATCTGAAAGTGGTTTTACCTTGCTGTTGATTGGCAGAAATGGTGATCAAAAGAGGTCTGTGGTCTGATCCAGCCAGACTAAGATGGGAGATTGTAGTATGCAGAAAGTGTTGAAGCCATTTATCATTTACATGAAATTTATCCAATCTTTCCCATAACCTCCCTCTTCTCCAAGTGAAATCAGTTCCATTATAACCCAAATCAAATAAACTAGAAGCCTGCATATTATCATTAAATGCAGTTGTCGGCCGTTTTATTGTTCAACTTCACTTTCGTAGTTTGGAAACGGTGATGATTTTGTGATTTTGAAAATAATTTAAATATAAATATAACCTTTTTAAAGAAGTAACGTTTTAATTTTTAAAATAAGTGAGACCAAACGAGTCTCATATTTTTAATAGTTTAGATGATTTAATACAATACTACAAGCAATACATTTATCCCGAAGAATAAATATATTACTTGTAATAGGGATTTAATCATCTAGACTAAACAATTTGTGACATCCGTTTTGATCTGCGAAATATTTTATAAAAAGGCCAACAAGTTCCCCTATCTAACATAAAAATTAGATAGGGTTTATTTTATCTGGGTTCCTGGTTCCCTATAGAGGCAAGCTCCTATAGTTAATTACATCTTAAATGATCGAAATCACTTAAGATAACTCTCGATTAAGATCATGTGGTTTTGCTTTCAAGATTTCAAAGTTTAGGTTTTCACGATTGGACATGGGAAAATCAAATGGAAATGGCTCAAAATAGGAACAATTACTTAAGGAATCCAAAGGGAAGAAAAGTAGGGGACATCACAGATCCAGGAGAAACCCCAGAGATGTCCCAACTATCCTATTGTTCGGCTTTATGTCTTCGAAATGATGATTATTTGATATTTCAATCCTGCAAATTATTTAAGACTTAGGACTTATGTTTGCACA
>NW_018251008.1:43329-44467 GCF_001263595.1 Phalaenopsis equestris
TCGGACATAAGCATCAAAAAGAGCGAACCAAGAAGCAAGGAAAGAAAAGAACAAAAACGGGGTGAGAGAGAGGAGGAACTGATCCATCTAAAACACCGAAAAGGAGAATAGATCAGTCCTCAAAACTCGCATTGAAAAGACCTAGAAAAAGAGGGCCCAAGATCTTTCATAACAAACGTAAAGGGTCACTTTGCGCTGATTTTTCAAACCCCAAAGACGTAGGATTGATCAAATCCACCAAATGTTTCTCCAAAATGAAGTTTAAAATCTCCCAAACTTTGAAAGAGGATGACCTCGGGGAAATCACCACCGATACTTCCAAAACTCATGCTGAAATTAAAATTCCCCAACTTTCGAACTAATAGGTAGCCTCATGCATCAAATAAGCATAAAATCTTCCCACATAACCAAATAAATGCTCACGGCCGAGGCAACAAGGGAAACAACCAAAACATGTTCAGGGGTAAGAGGAGCAACCTACCCAAATCTTTTATATCATAAGAAAAAGATGCCACCTAGCCTTTCTATATTTCCTTATCTAGCTCCTAAACTCCTCTGTTTTGCGTTGATACTATCCAAATCCTTTCTAGGATGCTTGACATAGACAACTACCTTTGTTTCTCATATATATCATGAGGATTGAGGTGTTAGAAATGTAAACAAATAAGGATTGGGTGGCATGTATGTAAATCTCCAAAACCCCAAAATTAAGTGAAATTTCATGAATAAGCTTCGAATAGAGGGGCAACACAAGGGATAACATCAAAACCCCTAAAAACAGACTCCAAAAGCCTTTGAGAGATTAAACTCCATGCTCAACATGTATCTCAAATAGGGAAGCAATGGCAAGGAGTGGAACCGAACCACCATATCAAGCTCCAAAAAGGCTTAAAACCAAAATTTTCATTCAACTTATGCTTCAAACATGGGAGGGCAGCAACATGAAGCAAAACCAAGCCTCCAAGCAAACCCCAAAAAGGTTTAAAACCAAAATTTTCATTCAGTTTATGTTCCAAACATAAGAGGGCAGCAACATGAAGCAAAACCAAGCCTCCAAGCAAACCCCAAAAAGGTTTAAAACCAAAATTTTCATTCAGCTTATATTCCAAACATGAGAGGGCAGCAAGAAGTAGGTGAA
>NW_018251008.1:46481-48634 GCF_001263595.1 Phalaenopsis equestris
GGTGAGTCTCAATTCTAGTTTTCTAAGATGGTCCATAGGAATTTCTAGAGCTAGAACCTAGGCTCTAAGGAGGAGAAGAAAAGACCTCACAAAAATGAGGTCAACAGCAGTCATTGAAGAAATGTTTTGGGGTCTGCCTCCTCTCTTTTCAGCTGGAGAAGCCAGACAGTTAAAGCCCACCCCCCCACTAGCCAAGCTTTATCTGATTGTTGACTTATTTGATGCAGTTCATTCCACAACTCCAGTTTGGCAGATTTTGTGCACCCAACATACACAATTGTAGTATTTCCCTCCTGGCCTGCCATAGTAAAAGAGAAATGAAGGAATTGGGGGTGGTTCAACTGAATGACACAACCCAGCTCAACTCTACAGAAAGCCATATCTTGTTATTGAGATTAGTGAAAAAGGTAAAGCCTGAGAAGAATGTAAGGAATTTGAGAGGATTATGGTGAACCAAAGGTTCCAAGATTGCCAAACACCATAATTTATGTTTTCTATTTAAATATTTTAGCCTTTTTAGAGAAAGGGAGTGGGCTATCCCCCTTATATTCCAGCAAAGGAGATTAATCATGGTGAAGGGATTTAGTTTTCCCCTAGTTAGCCTGGTGAGGGATTCCCTTCTTGTTGAGTATGAGCTGCTTGCCTCCAAAATGTAGGTGTCCTCTTGTGATGCCCAAGGTTGCTTTTTCTTCTTCCTGCCTCTTTGAACCTGCCATTCTGCATCCATAGTCTACTACATTTCCTGGAGAAGGTTGGGAGATGGGACTTCAATGGTATCCTGAAACAATTTCTCAGTGCCATCTGCCTCTTGTTTTGAAGGGGAATCGGTAGCAACATCTGGAAGTACTGTGGCAGGGACTGCTTCCTCAACCACACCAGTAACAACAGGATTCTTCATTATCTTCTCCTCATCAATTTCTTCCCTGGGTTCAATATCTGTCACTCCCATCCTTACAGGTTCCTGCAAGATCTGTTCTTCAGCAATACCTTCTTTATTTGCTACCACAGGTTCCTCCATGTTGCTTTGACTCTTCCCTCCCCTTGAGGTTTGAGATTAGGATGGAGTCTATACCGGTGATCCATGGCGTGCCCAAACATACTACAGTGAGTACAGTAATATGGGTGATGTTCCATAATAATTAGTTGCCAATAACCATCATGTGCAGTCCCTAGCCACACTTCATCAATAGGTGGCAGGATAATATCCCTTTCTATTAGAATCCTGGCTACAGATGGTCTTGATAGATTGAATGTAGAGATGTCAAGTTTCATTGGCCTGCCAAGAAGAGCCCCAATGGAGAACAAAACCGGTTAAAGAAGTGCAATTTCAGATTGGGGTGTTTGAACCAAATTGGAATAATAGGCAATTCCTTCTTTGGATCAAAGGCAAGGGTCCATTTCAGTAGCTTCATTGAAGTATCTTCAAATTGTATAAATTTTTTTTAGAACACCTTGGAATAGTCTTCTTCATTTGTGAGATGAATCATGACATGCCTGCCATCAAAAAGCCCTATCTTCAAGCATCCAACCAACTTCAAATCTACAAAGGTTTTTCTAATTGAGTTCATCTTTGGGTAAGCCATTAAAAATTTTCCAATTAGTGTAAATTTATGGCTCTCAGTTAGGTCTGTCACTTCCTGTTCTGAAAAGATAATGACATGCTTCCTAGCTTTCTTGCGGCCTTTTAAGATAAGGTCACACTCCAACTTACCCTCCATTGCATCATAGTAAGCTTGTGGGAACACAAGCTTTTCCCCCAGTGAGGAGCCACTAGGTTCAAGACCCGTGACTGCAACATATGATTGTTTGCCCACAAAATTTGGTTCAGTTGCAAACAAGTCAGCTGCCATGTGGGAAGCAATGAAAGCAAAAGGACAGAAACCAAAACTATGACCCTGCTCAGCAACAGTAACTCAATGGAACAGTAACCCAAGAAATTCAAAAACACTGAAACCTAGGAAGTAGTAAAACTCAGAATTGAGACTAAGGAGATGAGAGGAAGAAGAAGCAGTCTCACTAGAAGTTTCAAGCAGGCTCCCTCTGCCACTCCTACCAGCCAGTAGTGAAGAGCCACCATTGGAGAAACCCTAACACAGCTCCTTGCGCCGCCACCATCCTGTTTTTTTCCCCAATATTTATATTGATTTATCTAT
>NW_018251008.1:48665-61976 GCF_001263595.1 Phalaenopsis equestris
GATATGTTTGTATGGGTGGGCCTAAACTCCCAACCCACACGGTACAAACATAAAAAAAAGTAAAAGATGGGTACATACAGAAATAAAAGAAAAAACTCAAAAAACCACCCAGACGCTGAAAAAGTGTGGGTCATCCCAATCTAGTCTTGCATCTGACTCTAGTTCTCGATAGGGATCCAGCTAGCAGATTGGTATGGTGCTGACCATTACCCGTAGTAACCAAAGTTTCATCTATAAGACTCCTGAGCTCTAGTAGATCTCCATTCTTCTTGCCATTCCTCCTTCTGGAAGTGTAAACCTGTCATTCCTCCGAAGAATCAGCCTGATGGGGTAGAGCTGAAAAAGAAGGATTACCAATAGTAGTACCCACAGTAGATTCTGAAATATGTGAAGTATGAGATGCCGCTACACCAGATACTTCTTGAAGAAGTGGAGTGCGAGGCTCTTCTGATTATCTGTCTGAACACCATCATTTATAGGTAAGAGTCCATCAGTATTGTTTTGTATGGATTTTGTAGGTGTCGACATCTCATCACAGTAGTAGTAACAACAGTTTCATGGGGGGATCCTCAAGGGAAACAAACACCTCATGTCTGGTAGTATCCTCCTCAGGTGAAACTAAAATATCCACAGCAGTGGGCAGTGGGGTTAGACCCATTTAGACCCATCCTTATTTACTTGAATCTTAGATTTCAAATTAGGATGATGTTTGTGGCATTTAGCAAGGATATGACTAAACATCTTGCAGTGGGTATAATATGAGGGTTTGTGTTCCATGAAGATTTGTTGTCAATAACCATTATGGGTGGTTGTGCCCAACCATTATGGGTTGTGCCCAGCCAAACTTCAGTAATATTAGGTAAAGTAATATCTCTTTCCATAAGTATTCTGGCCATCGAGGGTCTGGTTAGGTTGCAAGTAGACAGATCTAGTTTCAGAGGATTCTGAAGAATGATCCCAATAGAGTAAAGAACTTGATGGTGAAAAAAATGCAGCTTGAGACTAGGTAAACTAAACCATACCAGTACAGTGGGAGTTTCATGATTTCGGTCGACGGTCGAAATTAGGAGACCGAAATTAGGAGACCATTTGAGTAACTTCATTGATTTGCCTTCGATATTAAAATATTTTTTCGAGAAAATCTTGTAGTCTTCAGTCACTGTTAGTTGGATCAACACATGTCCCCTATCCATGAGTTCCACTTTTCACTTGCCTACTAGCTTAAAATCATCAACATTCTTTCTGATAACATCCATAGGAGGGTGTCCCCACTAAAATTTTCCAATAAGAGCAAACTTGAATTTTTTCTTCAGAGTGAAAATTTCTGATTCAGAGAAAAAATTGCTTCTTTTCCACCTTTCTTGCTCCCTTTCTTAATAAAATGACAATCATCACTGCCCTCACGAGATTCCTTATAACTTGAGGGGAATCCCACTACAAACTCTACTTGAGGGTTACCCACTACGTGGGCAAAGAAGGCTTTGTCCGACTCTACCATAGAAGAAGAAAATGCCATAAGAGGTCAGAGGCTTTCGTTAAACTACTGCCAAGTGCAGAGGAACTGTCGGGCAGGCGCAGAAGCAGCAACGCCGAAGCCGAAATAGACGCAGAAGCAGAGCAGCACCGAAACAGAAAAAAAAATGGGCACAGACGACGAAGCTACGAGGAGCGATATCGAGCAGGTGTAGCGATATTGAGGGACGATGACGTGCGCAGTGGGCAGCGACATCGACGCCGACGAAGACGCAGACGGATGGAGCGAGAGACGACGATTCCTCTCCTTCCAGCGATAGAATCAATTGTGAGCGAAATCGCCATTAGAAGCCCTAGCGGAGGTTTCAAGCGTAGCCGACATCGTGGATGATATATATATATATACATACATGCTTGTTTGTTATTAATATATAAGTTAGTAGTACTTCATTCTATTTATTTACACTTGTCGGCTCGTTAGTTCGTCTAGCTAAATCCAAAGTTCTTCTAGCTTATATATCAATTACAAAAAAATATACATTACACACACACACACACACAGATATATATATATATATATATATATATATATTTATTTATTTATTTAAGAAAGCCCAACGATTAATATATTAAAAAGAAAGTAAGATACAGATAGATTGAGTGGGAGGGCCCAAACATGGTACCCTGCCCACATGATAACCATCATATGCAAATGGTTAAAAAAAAACAAAAAAAAAAAAACACGAGACACATAAAGAAAAGAACAACAAAAAAGTGTCAAAATCCGGATTATCAGGTAACTAAAGAGCGACCTAATTTTGTCTTGCCTCTACCTCTAGTTTTAGGGAATGGACTATATATATATATATATATATATAAATATATATATAATATGAATATATCTCACAATGTCGGCTGCGGTCGAGAGCTCAAACTCTGCTTGGGTTTACAATGGAGATTTCCTTCACATTTGATTTTACCGCTCGAAGGAGAGCAGCTTGCAACACATTTCGTCGACGCATCTACTCTCGCTCTAGTTTGCGTCTGCGTTTGCGTCAACATTGTCGGTCGCAGATTTTGCGACGGTGTGTCTGGCGTCTGCGTCGTTTCGACATTGCGATCCCTTTTGCGCCCAACTTTTCTTTCTTTTTCTTTCGACCTGCTTCGACGTTTCTTCTTTTCGACCGTCTGCGCTCGTGCCCGACACCGTGCTTCCCAACACAGTGTCGTTTTGTTTTCTTTTCGCTGCGGGTGATCGCTGGCACCTCCTCTTGCTCTGATGACTCTTCCTTCTTCTTTGGCTGAACCGACAAAGGCCTCCTTTACCCACGTCGTGGGTAACCCTCAGGTGGAGTATGCGGTTGTATTCCCCTTATGCTATAAGGATGGTCGTGATGGTCAGATTGCCCCCTTTTGTTGAGAAGAGAAGTAGGAAAGGTGGAAAAACAATAATTTTTTTTTTCTGACTCAGAAATTTCTACCTTGATGGAAAAATTCAAGTTTGCTCTTATTGAAAAATTTCAGTGGGGGCACCCACCTATAAGAAAGCCCAACGATTAATATATTAAAAAGAAAGTAAGATACAGATAGATTGAATGTTATCAGAAAAAGTGTTGATGATTTTAAGTTAGTAGGTAAGTGGAAAGTGAGACTCATGGATGAGAGACATGTGTTGATTCAATTAACAGTGATTGAAGATTACACTCAAATTTTCTCCAAGAAATATCTTAATGTTGCAGACAAATCAATGAAGTTACTTAAGTTGTCTCTTGATTTTGACCCAAATCATGAAACTCCCATTGTACCGGTATGGCGTAGTCTACCTGTTCTCAAGTTGCATTCTTTTCACCATCAGGTTCTCTACTCTATTGGGGTCATTCTTGGGTATCCTTTGAAGCTAGATCTATCTACTTTCAACCTAACTAGACCTTCGGTGGTCATAATACTTGTGGAAATTGATATTATTTTACCTGATATTACTGAAGTCTGACTGGGCGCAACTCATAATGGATATTGACAACAAATCGTCATGAAACACAGACTCCCTTATTGTACCCACTATAAGATGTTTGTGCATATCCTTGATAAATGCCACAAGTTCTATCATAATTTGAAAGCTAAGGTTCAAGTGACTAAGGATGGGTCTATGGGTTTAACCCCACTGTTCTGGATATTTTGGTTCCACCTGGGGAGGATACTGTTGCCCTTGTGCCCCCCCCAAATGACACTGTTGTCATTGTTACTGCGAGTGATGTGATGCTGACACCTTCAAACCTCATAGAAAACAATACTAATGGACTATTATCTACAAAGGACAGTGTTTGGATTGATAATCAGTAGAACCTCGCAGCTCCCCCTCTTTAGGAAGTATCCGGTGTAGAGGCAACCCATACTTCACAAATAATAAAATCTATTGTGGGTACTACTGTTGGTAATCCTTCTGCTTCAGCTCTACCAACTCGTCAGACTGATTCTTCGGATGCGAAATGACAGGTTTACACTTCCAGGAGGAAAAAGAAGAATGAAGATCTACTTGAGCTCAGGAGTCTTATGGATGTACTTTGGTTACGTCGGGGAATGGTACACACCTTACTAATCTACTAGCTGGATCCCTTCTGAGAACAAGAGCCAGAGGCAGAACAGGATTGGGATGAGCCTTATTTTTTCAGCGCCCGGGAGGTTTTGGGTTTTTTTTTATATGTACCCCTTTTTAACTTTTTTTGTTGTGTTGTATCATGTGGGTTGGGTGCCTATTTTTAGAATCACCCATACAACCTATCTATATCTTTTCTTTTTAATATATTAGTCCTTATATATGTATATATATCTATGTATGTATATAAGTATATATATATATATGTATGTATATATATATCTATAGATATAGATATATATGGGTAGATCTATTCCAATAAATTTCGATTACAGACTCTAAGGTAAGGGACATTTAAAAGGTTCCCACCCAAAAGAAAAGCAAGAGAGGAGGAAGGAGAATTAGAGACAACAGTTGCATTAGAAACATTTCCAAGTTTGGCTAGCCAATTGGCAGGACTGTTGCCTTCTCTGTAGATAAAAGTGAAATTGATGGGAATGAGAGGCCACAAAGTCTTGATCTTCTTAAGCCATTGTGAAATATGCCAAGGAAAAGCACCTTTAGTAGTAAGGGCCTTTAAAAGTAAGGATGAGTCCACTTCCACTTGCAGATTGTTCCATTTGTTGAGAATGGCTAATCTAATGGCCCAAAACACAACAGCTATTTCAGCTTCCAAAGAGTCCAAGACTGATATAGAGGAGGAGAAGAAAAGTGGATAGCCACCGGTGTGATCCCTGAAAACAACCCCAATGTCAGCCCCCCAATCAGAGAAACTACCATCAGTGTTAGCCTTGATAAATGATTGAGAAGGTCTTCTCCATAGCACCGTAGTGACTTCAATTTTGGGAGTAAGACCATGCCAAGTTGAAGTACAGATATTAGGGAGGTTCTTCAGAGAGATTAATTTGAGGAAAACTTTACAATTTGCTGCCAGCTTAGAAGTAGAAAAAAAAAAAGGCAATTTTCATTCCTGCCTTTGTTTCTGGCCATCCACAAGAACCAAGCCAAAATAAAGGGAATTATACCCAGGTTAATCTTAACCCAGGTAGTCCAACAATGAAGTAACTGATTCTAGTCCAATAGAATAGTATCAATGAACAGACATGGGAGGAATTCCTTCCAAATTGTTTGGGAATAAGGGCACTGAAAGAATAGGTGGCCACAAGACTCTTCATCTTGTAGACATAAAGAACATCTAGAGGGGCCTCTCAACCTTTTCAATTTAAGTATATCATCAATTGGTAGGAAGTGATGGAACAGTCTCCATCCCAAGAATGTCACGGAAGGGGTAAGAAATTTGTTCCACAGGCAATCAGCTTTGGGGCCAGTTTCCCATTGATATAATTTGGCATAAATAGCTTGTTTCAGGCTTTGAGAGATGGCTATAGAATCTTTCCTGGTGGTGTCAAAAGGTAACTTAGATATGGCTTCAGCAGAGGAGGGAGAGAGCACGGTATTAAGCATAGTTGATGACCAACAATTTCCTTCCCAATAGTCTGCCACTTGCAGTTCAGAATTTAAGGTGTGATCAATGGGATGCAACATTTCATCAGGGCACCATTTGTCCAGCCAGAAGCTGGTATTACCTTGTCCCACATCCCATAGAAAAATATATTTAGCTTGTTGCCTAACCTTAAGAAGGCTGACCCATAATTTGGAATCACAAAGTATTGTCTCCACTTGATTAGAATGAGTTGCTTTACAGTATTTGCCCAACTTAAAATTAGCCCTGGTTAGCCTGGTTAAGGGGTCCCTCCTGGAGGAATCTGAGCTACCAGCATCAATAATCAAACTGTCAACCAAGGATTTCTTCTTTTCCAGCTGTCCCTTCTTCTTCTTCTTGGCTTTCTGAATTTTCTAATCATTCTCCAATTCCTGCTGCAGTTCCACCACTGGAATATTATGTTCCATCTGAACAGTTCCCACAGGCTGATGCTGTTGCTGTAAATCAGTCTCACTTGCATCCCCTTGGGAATTGTATTGTGGGTCAAGAGTGTCCTGGACCTCATGGAAAATGGTCTCCTTTGATGGGTGAGTGTCTTTTAAAGGTTGTTCCAGCAGCTCAGCCATGACATTCTCCACCTGAGAAATGTGTGGGTCAAATTGTTCTTGGTTTGGAAGAAAATAGGCTAACAGAGATGAGTCTCCTTGATTAAACATCAGGTTCAATATTCAGACCAGGAGTTGTTGCAGCAGCTACCTGAGCCTCTGAAGGAAAAGCCTCAGGGGGAACATGAGTATGTTTTGTATGTTTGAGGGAGGGATGTAATCTGAAACATTTTTGGTCATTGTGGCCAAACATTTTATAATGAGAGCAATAATAAGGTTTCTGTTCCATGATAATGGGTTGTCAGTATCCATTACGTTGAGTACCCAACCAAACTTCATCAACAGGGGGGAGGGTAACATCCCTTCAACTAAAATCCTAGCCACTGAAGGCCTAGTCAAATTGAAAGTGGAAATATCAAGTTTCATTGGCCTACCCAAGAGGGCTCCAGAAAAGAAGAGGATTTTATGATGAAAGAAATGCAGCTTTAGACCTGGGAGTTTAAACCAAATAGGAATGTAGGGAGCTCTTTCCCAGGGTCAAATGCAGGAGTCCATTTCAGCAGTTTCATTTGGAACCCTTCTATATTAATTATCATTTTTAAAAAAATCCTTGTATAGTCCTCTTCATTAGTCAAGTGAATCATAACATGCCTTCCATCGAACAGTCCCACCTTCCAATGGCCAGGTAATTTAAAGTCCTCAAAAGTTTTCCTTATTTGGTCCATTTTAGGATGACCTAACTGAAACTTACCAATAAGGGTAAATTTGCATCACACGGATAGATTGTATCTCATGGACAGATCTCCAACTTCATTTTTAGAGAATAAAAGTGCAAACTTACCATTCTTTTGGGATCCTCTCTTAAACAGATAACTCTCATCTTCTCCAACCATGGCATCATGATAAGCTTGAGGAAAAACTAATTTGTCTCTCAACATGCCCGAAGGAGAAACAACTGCTGCATAGGACTTCCCCAGATAATTTGGGTCAGCTTGTTGAAGTGAAACATCCATTGTGAGCCCAGAGACAACAGAGAACAACCAAGCGGGGAGCAAGAAACGACCAGGGTGTGAAAAAGCAATGGAACAGTAAAAAAAATAAAAAATGGCTAGCCTGGGAAAAGCAGAAAAACCACCAGTGAGCTTAACACTCACCAGGAAAGTACAAACTATGCTAATTAAAGCACTAGCAATCCAAAGGGATGCTATACAGGAGAAAGGAGCTCAGAAGGATGGAAGATGCGCAGCCATGGATTCCAAACCCTAGCAGAGCAAAACCAGGCGCCATTTTTATATATGTATGTCTGTATATTTATATATATATAGTATATATATATATCTATCTATATGTATATAGTACTCATGTCAGGCCAGATTGACTAAACTTGGGTTTATATTAACTATATTCATATCGGGTGATTTTTGGGTATGACTCAAAAATAGACCTAAATCATCACCTCAGTGCTTTAGTAAATACAAATTTTACCATGTTGCTTGGCACCCTATTGCTGCAGAAATATGTTTTTGAATATTAGTTTGTTAATCTAGTATTTAAGCTTATGTTTTAGTTCCTTATTCAACTTTTATGGGGCTTCTCATAGGTTATACTCAATTGTTAATTTTTTTCATTTCCTTTGCATTAGTTATGTTATTGTATTGCCATTTATGAATTATTATCAAAGAAATTTGTTTCCTTATACTAATGCTAATATATAAATAAATCTACAGAACTATCTTTCTTAGGTATAAATTTGATTTTGACTACTGAGATTATTTCATAAATTGAGATTAATTCTTTTGTCACGTCCCATGTTGCCCAGGTGTAAGATCTTTTCAATTTTGATTGTGATAAGTAGATCTACTACTATGCATCATCATGAAAGAAATATTTGTAGCCTATAGCCATATCAAAGTTTGTTATTGGCTATATCTTCTTTCTTAATCATCCTAAAAACAGAATTCTAATTTTTAATTGTGAAGGATACAAATTAACAAATAACTATAAAGGCTTATTTAATATTTTGATTTTAATTATCTTATATTGGATTGTTTTGGAATACCACTATTATTAGCCTGTAAATCAACTTCTTTGTTTGCAAAGCTTTTGAATAGCTTATATCAAAATTTTCAGTTGTCATATTGTTGTCTAGAAACTAATACTATATTTAGTATTTATCTATGTATTATTGGAACTTAATGATAAGAGCCAATAGGTTCTTTTTTCTTGCGACCTAATCCAATTTTAATTATCTTAGTGAGGTCCAAAGTTGACTTTTGATTAAACATATAATTATCATCATCATCCTTGGCCAAATCCATTCATTATAATACATCATTAATGAACTAACAAGCTTGATGTGACTGATAAAGTATAGTAGAGCAGAAGATAGAGAAAAGGAAAAGATAATGATGTTTTTGGAAACAATTCTATAAAGTTGAACAGTAGAATCTTGTCTAATTCACAAAGGGGGTACATCAAATACTATCTTTATATCTTCAATTTGTATTGAGTTGTTACTACTATTAAAAAATGAAATATGATTTTATGTGGGAAGAATAGAAATTATTGCTAAAAAAACTACTCTCATTTCATTGATGACAGACTTATAGAGAGCTTTACAAGTTATAACATTTATAAATAAATCTCTAAACTTTTTCCATCTACAAATAAGACCTACATTAGATACAAATATCAGTACTTCCCCTTAAGATGAGCAAAAGATATTCACTAAGCCCATCTTTTCACATAACCTAAACAAATCTAATTAGCTATGTCCTTTAGTGAGGCAGTCAACCACTTGCTCTCCACTGACTACGTAACATAGCTCCATTAGTTCGTTATTCAACTTTTCCTTGATGAAGAGCCTATCAATCTTCATATGTTTGGTTCTATCATGTTGCACCAGGTGGTTAGCAACGTTGATTGCCGACTTGTCACACCTTAACTTCATTTTAGTTCCCTGATCCACTTTGAGTACAACCAATAAGACTTTCAACCACATCATCTCAGTAACTTCAAATGCTATGACCCTATATTCTGCATTTGTTGTTGATCTTACTATCACTGACTGTTTCTTGCTCTTCCACGAGACTAAGTTCCCACCTACAAACATGCAGTATTCTGATATTGTTCTTCTGTCATCAACACAACTTGCGCAATCAGAATCACAAAAGCCCTTAATATCTACATGCTCATTATTTCTAATTATCAACCATTTTTCTGGTGCACTCTTCAGATACCTGAGAATCTGATACATTATATCCATATGACCCTACCTTGGATCATGCATGAAGCGAGTCACCACTCCTAGTGCAAAAGAAATTTCACATCAAGTGTGACACAAATAAATCAGGCAGCCCACCAGCCTCTGGTGCCTTTCACGATCGACCGATTCACTTGTCTCTAAACTAAGCTTGACCTTCTGATCAATTGGAGATACTGCAGATTTGCACTTCTGCTTACCTGTCTCTGTGAGAAGATACAATACATACATTTTCTGGGATAGGACCATCCCCTCAGGTCTATTGGTTATTTCAATCCCAAGAAAGTATCTGAGCTGTCCCAGATCCTTTACCTCAAATTGTTTCCCCAATCTTCTCTTCAGTTGAACATTCTCTGCCTCATCTTCACAAGTGATAATTTTGTCATCCACCTGACAAGTATGATAGTGTGACATTAATGTTACCAAAAGAATACCGTGTGGTCTGCATTGATCTGCTGATATTCTATACCAATCATCGTTATTCTAAGCTTGTCAAACCAGGCTTCAGGAGACAGTTTCAAGCCATACAATGACTTCTTAAGCCTACACACCTTGCCCACTATCTCGGATTTTGAATCTTGGTGGTATCTCCATGTATACGTCTTCCAATAGCTCTCTATGAAGATAAGCATTCTTCACATCCAGCTGGTGAAATCTCCATCCACGATTCACTGCCAAGGAAGACATTGTCATTATCGTGCTCATCTTTGCGATTAGTGAAAATGTTTCATCATAGTCAATCAATACGTCCTTTTGCCACTAGTTGTGCTTTGCATCTCTCAACTTTCCCTTATGGAATTTTTTTTCCCGTGAAGATCCACTTCCATCCAACTATCATTTTTTCTGCTGGTAGTGGTACAATATTCCATGTTCGGTTTTTATCAAGAACTCCGAGTTATTCTTGTATCGCCGCTTTCCACTTGGGATGCTCTTTAGCAATCTACCAACACTTAGGTATAGAGACAAAGTTCAATGATGCGATGAATTCTATATGCAAAGGTGAGATGTTAAAATAAAGTTTGCAATGTCAAGTTCCCACCTAAAACGGTCAGGAGGATTTCAAGCATTGCTGTGGGGGTTCTTCATTTCCGTTGAGGGTTAGGAGTGGATGGAGAAAAAATAATATCACTTTGGAGTTTTGAATCAACCGTGGATGGTGTAGGTGTCTCAATTGTTTGTGAAGTCCGGGGCATGAGACTTGTTGGCACTGTAGATTGTGTTCTGTCATTTTGCTTCTTTCTCTGTGTATACACCCTTAAGTCACATTCAGTCTGAATCCCACCACCTTTGGGTTCAACCTCCTCAATTTTCTGCTTCTCAATTGATTCATCTCACATCACAGGACATGACATTGCTTCCACTTGCATCATGCCATCACCACTACTACTCACTCTTTCTTGCCTCATATTTCTAGTGTCTATTGAGTCATCGAAGGGTGAATTCACCTCTATAGTGTAATATGGTTTGAACTCTCTGCTTGACACATCCAACTCACAAAGAGTCTATTCTCATTCAAGCTCCAATAGATAAAACACTTCTAAGTAGTAGAATAACTCACAAACACATATTTCACAGCTCCTGGATCCAACTTCCTTTCAGATGACCTATTATCTTTCACAAAGCATTCACATTCAAATACCTTCAATGGAAGTATCCCACTCTTATCTCCTTTCAAAATCTAACAAGGAGGCTTCTACTTTCGCACTCTTTAGGACATCTTGTTAATCAATTGAGCGGCTGTCAACAATACTTGCCCCATAAGTAGTGTGGGATATTTAATGCCATCATCATGCTCCGGGCTACCTCTAGAAGATGTCGATTCTCCCTCTCTTCTACTCCATCCCGTGCTGATGTATATGAGCATGTGGTTTGGTGCTATGTCCCTTGAGCTGACAGGTAGTCCCCAAATGCTTTGTTGATATTCTGTCTCATTATCAGATCTCAGTGCCTTGACAACTTCACCATATTGGATTTGGATTGTCTTGTGAAAATCTTTAAAGCAAGCAACCACCTCACTTTTCTGTTTCATCTAGTATGTCCAGGTAACGCGAGAAAAGCAGTCAATAACCGTAACAAAATACTGATAACCATTCATAGAACTAGTAGAAAAAACCCATAAATCGGAATGCATCAAATCAAATACACCAGAGCTCCTATTCCCAGAATTGACGTAAGAGCTCTTAGTGAGCTTGTCAAACTCATAAACATTACACACCAGTTTCTCTATATTTATCTTTTCATAAATAGGTCTATGCAACCAAGTTAGTAAACTAAGACTAGGATGTTCCATATGTCTATGATGTAGCAGTAACACCTCCTCGACATTCTTCTCAGATTCTTCTACTGTAGTACTTTCCTCCATATATGTCACAGCAGAGTCCATCTCCTATTGGTCCAAGTAGCAGAGTCCGCTATGCCATGTTCTAGTCTCAAGTGTCTAGCCCGCCCTTTTCTCTTGGAAGATCATATTGAGGAATATTAAGAAAAAAATGCATTTTAACTGGATAATAAGGAAAGTAATGTATAAGAGGTTTACAAGAAATGAATGAGCATGAAAAATATTGGACAAATTCATATAATTGATACATCTCACTGTAGTTTTACCAACTACAGGCAGCGCTGTACCATAGCAGTCTGTATACTCTTTGATACTATTAGATGATTATATGAAGAGAACTTTCCAACAGTACTTATTATGTGACGAGATAATTCATTTTGATGATTTTGTCGTGGAAATAGAGGCAATAGTAAGTGTGTCACCAGTACCTTTGCTGAAGTAAGCATAAGTGGCAATGTTATCCTTTGATGTCGATGGATTTGAAACATCCTTAGCTCAATCTCTTGCTTCTTTCTGCTTGGTCTTCAACGACTCCTGACACTCATTATCCTCACTAGTAAATATCACACCTGTCTCTCCCTCGTCCTCTGCTACCATCAGATTTGCCTAGTATCCCCCTCTTCTACCTTTTCGACACCCGCAACCTCCACCTTGTGGACGTCCACCAGCCTCTTTCTCCTTAGGTGGTTTAGGCCAGGCTCTGCTCAGATGGTTAACTTTACCACAGTTGTAGCACTTGCGAGTCTCCCTTTGAACACCTAGCGTACTGTCGGCCGTTTTTATTGTTCAACTTGACTTTCGTAGTTTGGAAACGGTGATGATTTTGTGATTTTGAAAATAATTTAAATATAAATATAACTTTTTTAAAGTAGTAATGTTTTTTAATTTTTAAAATAAGTGAGACCAAACGAGTCTCACATTTTTAAATAGTTTAGATGATTTAATACAATACTACAAACAATACACTTATCCCGAAGAATAAATATATTACTTGTAATAGGGATTTAATCATCTAGACTAAACAATTTGTGACATCCGTTTTGATCTGCGAAATATTTTTATAAAAAGGCCAACAAGTTCCCCTATCTAACATAAAAAAAATTAAATAAGGTTTATTTTATCTGGGTTCCTGGTCCCCTATAGAGGCAAGCCCTTATAGTTAATTACATCTTAAATGATCGAAATCACTTAAGATAACTCTCGATTAAGATCAGGTGGTTTTGCTTTCAAGATTTCAAAGTTTAGGTTTTCACGATTGGACATGGGAAAATCAAATAAGAATGACTCAAAATAGGAACAATTATTTTAGGAATTCAAATGAAAGAAAAGTAGGGGATATCACAGATCTAGGGAAAAACCCCAGTGACCTCCCAACTATCCTATCGTTTGGCTTTATGTCTTTGAAATGATGTTTATTTGATATTTCAATCCTGTAAATTATTTAAGATTTAGGACTTATGTTTGCACAACATCGGACTGTGCAAATAGCCTAAAAGACAGAAGGATTTACACCGTACCGTACGGTAACCTCGGAATCCTAAAACGTTAGGACTTATAATTGTACAACAGAGTTGTACAAAAAGCCTAAAGAGTGAT
>NW_018251008.1:66705-79606 GCF_001263595.1 Phalaenopsis equestris
TCATCCGGAAAAGTTCGCATTTTCACCCGTCCTTTGGGCTTAATTGAAGTCCGATTTCGCGCAATTTCGTGAACTTCGTGTACTTTGTGTGTGTACGTGACGAAAAAGTCGTGACGAATGTTTTCCTAAGCCTTGAAGTCCTATTTGGAACATTTTCCTCGAATCTTCGCAAAATAGCCCATAACCGCTCGTTCATAAGACGATGGTCTTGTGCCAAAGATGCTAGACATCAAAGGAAAGTAGGAATTGGCTGGAATTTCTAGAAAGGTGAGTCCCAATTCTAGTTTTCTAAGATAGTCCATTAGGAATTTCTAGAGCTAGAATCTAGGCTCTAAGGAGGAGAAGAAAAGGCCTCACAAAAATGAGGTCAACACGTACCTAGGCTTGCAACAGCCAATGCCGATTGAGCACTTGAAAAACTACTCAACTCAAAGTGTTAGCTTTATGCGACTCTCGTTCTGTATTATCACAACAATGACCTCATCTAGGAATAATCGCCTAAGCTGGGAAAACCAATCTCCTCCAATCAAAGGCGGGTTTAGATGAGCCAGAAACAACATTGCCCTCATATGTCCAAAGATCTCTCTCTTCTTGCACCTTGGATCACCACAGCTTGACATAAGTGAGAAGTAATCAAGATCTTGTCGTTGCTGCTCCAGGTCTATATAGTACTCCTAAATCGATCTATCACCTTGAATCACTGTCTCTATCTCATGCTAAATTTGAAACATACTCGTGTGGTTCTCAGCTCTAGCATAGATCTTCTTCAGCTTTGTCCAAATCTCGCTCACCTTTTGAATGTATCCACTAATGAGACAATCGATGGAACAATCGAGTTGAGCAGCCAGGTGTCAAACAAGGCATGTGTGGTCCTCCACTCATCCCCATCAGCACTGTCACTCTTTTGCTTGACTCCCATAAGTTATTCTTCTAATCTTTTCCCTACTAGAGCAGCCTCGATCAGATGCGACCAACTTAGATATGTGGTCGGTCCATCGAGCTTCAGATCCACTGAAAGGAGATCTTGTTTCTCCTATGTCAGAGCACGTGCTGAGGTAGTGACTCCCGTCAAGATGCTAGCTCCTTATATGAGCCCGACCAAGACCTTCAAAACTTCAAGATCTATCTTCCCCAAAAGTTCCAATCCTTTACTTCATACACTGTCTCCGTCTCCTGACATCCTTAATCACAAGGATAAATCAGGAGCCAGTAGAACACATGCAACTTCCTTCCTGTAAATTCGTATAATCCACTTTATCTTATCCGGTACAAAGCCGCAACCTCTTTGTCCCGCATGCAAAACTGCTGCCAGTTCGATCCTTCGCCTCCCTACCGTCGAGTGGAACTCTAGAGACGAAGTCCTGCTCCGCTGCTTTCCTATCTCCCAAGTAGCAAATCCATTGTTTTGGTACGTAGCAGACCCATCGTTGCCTTCTTAGTTAGCTCAAATTGTGACTATATAGCTTGGGTCGGGTCACGCCGCAGTCTCTGTAGACGAGAGACGCTACTCTGTCATTCGAAACAAGAAAAAGGGGCCAATTATGATCCTTTTCTCTATGTGAGAGACACTACTTTGTCGGGTGAGAGCTGCAGTCCCAAGCAAACCACGTGATCTCGTTCGAGGCCAACTGTGCGAACCCGACTCCTCGCAACCTTCACGCGCGATCCCGTTTAGGTAACCTAGCCGCAACCTATCAAGCACAGGGACAGTTGCTAGGGTTAGGGCTGAGGATCTGAGACTAAATAAAAATTATTGCTCAAAAAAGTACTCTCATTTCATTGATAACGAAGTTATATAGAGGCCTACATGTTTCAACATTTACAAATAAACCCATAGACTTCATCCATTTATAAATAAGATCCTACATTAAATACAAATCTTAATAGGAACTTCGTCTTGCTGTTGGAGTTTGTTGGAGAGAAACTTTTAGGGAATCTTTAACTCTTATTACCTCTTCTTCACAAGATGACAATCCTTCTTGGATTGTTAGCTTGGATCTTGGGATGGAATGTTTGGGTTGAGAGAAAATTAGGGAGCAAATTTGTTGGCTGTCTTATGTGATGCTTAGAATATGTTTAGCTTTACTACAATCTGTAATGTATTGGTGAACTACCTCAATGTGTTTAGTGCGGCGTGAAAGATGAAGTTATTGGCGCGGGTGATGGCCTACATATTCTCACAGAGTTGAGTGGAGAAGTTGTTGAAACGAGTTCTTGTAGTAATCACCTAGCCCATAAGATATCCTACTACAGTGGTAGCTAGAGCACGACCTCGGTGGAAGAATGTGCTATTGTGGTTTGTTTCTTGAAAGCCCTTGAGATTGTTAAAGTTTTGAGAAAAATAGGCTTTAATTTGAATAGGCTAGATTGTCTTTCCCTTTGTTTTCAATCTATTAAATAACAATCTTACAATCTATTTCAGGTACAAAATAAAGTGCATAATTTATTTTAGGTAACTTAATAATACATATTTTTAATCTAAATATTCAGTTGAAAGGGAAATAAATCAGAATAGAGATATTGAAAATAAGGAAGTTTCTAATTATAGAAAACTTCTAATTTAGCTGCCTGATTTCCGTCCTTTCTGATTGACATCCCCTCAAATTGATGTTGACTGATCAGAAAGCATTAATTTGCTATCAAGAAACTGATAACTTTGTCGGGACAAAAAATTCTCAAGCCGTGAGTACCGAAGCCTGAATATGCCGAAGCTTGAAAATACCAAATCCCAAGAGTGCCAAAGCCTAAAAATGCCGATGCCCAAAAATGCCGAAACCCAAAAGTGCCGAAGCCCAAAAGTGCCGAAGCATGAAAGGCCGAAGCCTGAGATTGCTGAAGCCCAACAGGACCGAAGCCCAAGTTTGGTCGAAGCCTGAGAGATCTATGGTTTGCTGAAGCCGAAGCCATCGATCTAGGAATGAGTGCCGAAGCCGAAGCCAAGGCGAACGAAGCGAAGCGTAAGAAGCAGTTGAAGATGTCACAGTAGCAGTGATGCCTAGTGAAGAAGATCTGAATCAGACGAATAATAATACAAACATAAAAAACCATTTTTCAACCCAAGAATCCTTGTATTCCACAAGAGGATACCCTAGACTCCTCGTGAACAGTGTGGAGCGGACAAAGGAATTGAATCCGCCGACTTCATTCTCATATTCATCGCTTTTGAAAGCGAGACCAAAATCGCTGAGACGTGCATTAAACCGTTCGTCTGGAAGCACGTTCGCCAACTTCACATCGCGGTGGGTAATTGACGGATGAGAATAGTGAAGCGCGAGGATGGCTTTCGCCGTCTGGAGAGCGAGGCGTAACAAGCTGAAGTCCGAATAGGCTCGATGCCTCTAGCGAATGAAGTCTGAAAGTTGCGGTCGTTGACGAAGGAAGCCATGAAGAGAAATTATCCTATGGCGAACAATAGCAATCTCGCGAGGAGTCCGAGATCTGGATCAGGAGCTTATCGATGTGCGTCAAGCCCTGTAGTTTCCCTGCAGTCTCCGGCCAGTGACCAAACACAGAGATTTTGTTCAGGTAGAACATCATCACTGCTCTGCACGTCGTCGCTACTACGAATGAAGTAAGCAGATGGCGAAGAATGCCGATGATGGAGGCGATTGCACCAAGGATGGTGGTGCCATGGACGATTGAGCTGAAATTTTACGGTAGGGTGAGCAGAGCCGTAACCCTAACCCTGTCGGTGAGCCCAGATACGAGAGGGAGAAGACGTCGAAGGAGGACGAAGCAAACCAGTAGAAGGCGAATCGAAGGCGGAGAAGTAGTTCCTTCCTTCCCTCAAGAAGGCCGGCGGGAAGGGAGCCTCGAATGTCCTTCAACGACTATCGGTGGTTAGGGAAAAAATTTGGCTCTGATACCATGTTAAAGTTTTGAGAAAAATAGACTTAAATCTAAATAAGCTCGATTGCCTTTTCCCTATGTTTTCATTCCATTAAATATCAATCTTACAATCTATTTTAGGTACAAAATAAAGTGCATAATCTATTTTAGGTAACTTTAAATAAGGAAGCTTCTAATTATAGAAAATTCCTAACTTAGCTGCCTGATTTCCATTCTTCCTGATTGATAGAGATAATAGTGTATCCAAGGACCAGTCAGTAGCCCTTGATAGATTTTCTATTTATAGAGTACCCAACCCAATTAGAATAAAAATATAGTTGGAGGTTAAGTGAGGTGCATCGGATTGGTAAGCCAAATTGAATTGTTCTTTTAAGGTAGCAGAGAGTGCATTTGAGCAATGAAAAGTGATAAGTAGATGGATTATGCATAAATTGACATATGCGGCTGATTGCAAATGTTAAGTTTATTATTGTCACAGTGAGATACTCAATGATCTTGGTAATTGGTGTTATAGTTGCAGGTTGTTGAAGTGTTCACAAAGGGGCAAAGGAGTGCTTTGCTATCTGCCATGCCTGCTTTATCCAAGATGTGTTGATCATCGTCTTTTTATTAAGATGAATACCATTAGTTGTTCTCATAGCTTATAACACTAGGAATTTAGAAATCAGACCCAAATCTTTCATGTGAAATTTTTATCGTAGCATATGAAGAATTGTGTATGTAGCTAGTGTGTTGTTTCCTTTGAGAAGAATAGCATTTACATAAATGAGGAGGTATATGGTTGTATCATTGTTATGATAGAGAAGGAGGGATTCGCTAGGCTTCGTGTGAAGCCAACTTGTTGGAGGCATTTTGTAAAGGTGGCAAACTATTGTCGAGGGACTTTAGAAGACCATAGATGGACTTTTTGAGACGACAAATGTGGTTGGGTCTTTGGGAATCGATGAAACTTGGAGGTTCCTTCATGTAAATCATCTTTGTTAATTGATCATGTAGAAAAATATTGGTGACCTCCAATTTATGGGTCAGCCAGTTATGAGAAGTAGCAACTATGAGTACTATTCAGATGGTAGATAATTTGACTATTGGACATGAGTGTTTCATGATAGCCTAGACCATATTTCTATTTAATTGTTGGGCTACAAGGCATGCTTTGTAATGGGCTATAGTGCCATTAAATGTCGTATTTGGCCTTGTAAGTAAAATTTCATCCCAAAAGGCTTTGATTGGGGGATGAGGGAACTAGTTCACATGTGCCTTGCTCTTGTTGATCCTAAAATTCATTAGACATAGCTCGGCTCCAATAAGGTTCTAAATTAGCCAGAATTGCAAATGATCTTATTTTTTGGGATATTGGTAAAGGTGATTGTTCTTTTTGGTTTGATGATTGGATGGGGAAGGGGTTTTGGTTTATTCTTATGGTGGTCTTGTGGCTATTGATATTAAAGTCAAGGATCTTTGGTATGAGAATCATTGGTGTTTTAATGAGCTTAATAGGATGGTTCATGATGATGATGCTTTTTTTATATCTTCCATACCTATTGACAGTGGTAACATTGATGTACCTAAGATCATAGGTAAGATGGGTGATTCTGTTGTTAAAAGCATGGCTAAATCTTTTCGGGACTTTCAGGGTTTGAATCTTCGCTGGATTTGGAATCCATGGGTCAAACCTTCCATATCTTTCTTTGTTTGGAGAGTTTTGCATAGTTTTTTACTACTGATGATTTGCTTAAGTTGAAGGAATTACGGCTTCCTTCTTGTTGTGTCCTCCGTAGGAATCATGAGGAGACTAGTCTTCACCTTTTTTCTAGCTGTATATTTACTGTGGAGATTTGGAATCAGGTTACGATGAAATTAAACTTGCTGAATTCCTTTTCTCAATATACTAGTATTTCTGATATTTTACATTTCTGGAGACATAAAGGCAATGGTTTATTTGCCGCTATCCCTGTTGTTATTATGTGGTTTGTTTGGCTTACTCGTAATGATATTAATAATAGAAAAGGTGAGGCTAATATTCTTCACACGGTTAGCAAGATTTTATCTTTTCTTATGAAAGGAATCAAATTTTTTACCCCTAATAAGAAGATTACAAGTAGGATGGCTTGTATGATGCATAATTTGTCTATTCCTGTTTGTTTCTCTAATAAGAATATTACTTTGCTGTATTGGTGTAAACCTTATGCACCTTATATTAAGATTAATATTGATGGTTGCTGGAAGGCTAATAGTGCTAGTGTGGGGGGTGTTTTTCGTGACTCTATGGGTTCTATTCTCTATTGGTTTGCTGCTAAGGCTGTTCCTGTTTCTCCTCTGATTGCGGAGACTGATGCGATTGTTTTTGGTCTTCAAGTGGCTAAGAAAATTGGATGGAAATTTATTGTTTTTGAAACTGACTCTTTAATTTTACAGAAGTATTGCAGATTTCAGGATGAACATCATTGGAGTGTTAATTTGCAGATGAAAAGAGTTAAGGATTTGTCCAAGAACTTACATATCATATGGAATCATACTAAGAGAGAAGGGAACTTGGTGGCTCATTGGGTAGCTAAGCTTGGATCTAATTTGAATTATGTTGTGATTTCCAAAACTATTCCTGCTTTTTTGAATGTTTCTTAATTGTTTTTTAGTTTTTTTTTCTTTTGTTTTTTATTTGGTGTTTAGTTTTAGTTGGTGGGTGTGTTGTATTTTCTTATTTGGAAAGAGGTCCTTTTTTTTTGGTGTTTTGTAGGGTGTGTGAGTTAGGACCTCTTTCTCGGTTTTGTAATTTTTCTGTGTTAATTAAATGAGAGCCGAATAACACTTTAAAAAAAAAAAAAACTGCTGCAAAGTGACTTGTAGGATCATGTTTGTGAATGGTATGAAGTAAATAAAAGATTAGTTTGGGTTTTTTGATGCCTCATTTGGAACGGGTCATGTTCTTGTCCTGCCTCTGGTGGTTGCATAGAAGGGGATGGAAATCATGATGGGATGCCATTAAGGGTGTAAAGATTGATATCTAATGGAGGTAGGAGCGTGACAGAGGCTGGTATTCCATCAATTTTGTTTTTAATATTGGATAAATTTTGTGTCATTGTGCGACTAGCTATGTGAAGATTTCGATGCTCGTTCATTAACTGGATCAGGTTGGATCCATCTGTGGATTGCAGCCAACGATTAAGAGTCATTCAGATTTCTGAACATGTTTCAAGAGGAAGTCCATATGACAGGAGAGGAGGAGAGATCACTGCATATATCATTGCAGAGAGATTTTGATCAATTAAATATCAGAGAATATAGGCTGGAATGAGATTGATGTTTCCTTGGTACGAAGGGATATGCCTTGATGGCATTGTTGTGGTTTCATCTAAGTACCCTTCAAAACCATTTGCCTTGAAGAGTTTGATGATTTGTAAGAACTAGATGTGGTATTTTTCTGGTTTAAGCTGTGAGGTGAGAGTATATTTGAGATTGCTCATAAGAAGTTTTAGTTGAGTTGGGGATTGGTAGTGATCTCGTTTTGAGAATACATGCCTTCAAGAGCTGTGTTAATGTTGTTTGCAGATGTTTCAGCCGAGTCCACTGTGTAAATGATGTAAGCTTAATTTACCAAATGAAATGATGTTCTGATACCATCATAAACTAAAGTAGAGCAGAGAATAGAGAAAAGAAAAACAGAATGAAGTTGTTGGAAAATAGTCTATCATGCTGAATGGTAAAATCTTATCTAATTCTCCTTTATGATACATCAGCTGCTATTTAGATTTCTGGATTAGTACCGTGCCGTTAGTGGTAGTATGGTGTTTTTTTCAGAATCAAATCTGATTCTGTGTAGGTAGTTTGTCTTTCCGTTGGAGCTTACTGGAGACCAATTTCTCCAGAATGTCGTACTGTTACCAGTTATCAATGCCATGCCGTATGTCTCTTGAAACAGAATCTCCGCACTGTGGTTCAATATTATGCTTTTGCTTTTGGGTAAATATCATTTCAATTTATCTTTGTTGTTTTAAATCACATAAATGAAAATGCTTGTTTACAATTTAAATTTATGAATTACTTTCATTGATATTCATATTGATAAAGGTGCACGATATTACTTTCGTTCATCTTATATGACTGTTGGCTTCAAACTTTTTCAGGTCATCATCCTGACCTTCATCTGGTTGGCTGGAACAAGGTGAAAATCGAGATATGGACTCATTCTGTCGGTAACAAATTGCTAAATTACTTTTTTTTTAATGTACATATAATTTTTTATTATGCTTTATGAACATTAACATCCGACTTTGTTTCATGGAAGTTACAGTTTTATTTTCTACCTATTCTCTTAAGTTGAAGTGTCCTTAGCTCTCATGAGAATCCTGAATGAGTTTTGATAAAACTCCATGATAGCCTTTGTTAAACTTTTTAATCATTTTCAAACTTAATTGTATGCTAAAGGCTCATTTGGTTGCCAGTAAATAAAAAATATGTTTTGAATATAATGATTCTTTTTTTCAATTAATTCAAATGTGAAATGAAGTTATCTCCTTTGAAGGAGATTTAAGAAGGTTTGACGGAATCAAAACCAATGTTGGCATTGGTTTTTTAAAATATGTTTCTTAACCTGAAGCAACCAAATGACCCCAACTACGCTTTTTAGGCTATTGGTTGCGGTTAGAAAACGGAATGAAAAGAGAGGTTTACTTTTATGTCTACTTGTCCAGAAATCCAATTGTTTTTATATTACTCCGGAAATTTCTTTAACTTCTTCCGATGCATATAATTTCTTTAATTTCTACTTGGAACCAAAATATGAGTTATATAACGAAGACAAGAATGATTTAGCCTTTTATGTCTTGCACTGCTCATAATATCTGAGACCAGATCTGTTATCTCTATTTCTAATCAGTTGTTTTAGCTAGTGCTACTGTTAAAATTTCTCGTAATCTTTTATGCAGGAGGTTTAACCGAAAATGATTTCATCCTTGCTGCGAAGATTAATTCGCTTAAACTGGACCATCTTCTTAGTAAGAAAACTGCTGCTTAAGCAGCCTAATACCTCCTGAAGCTTGAACTGTAAACATGGAAAAAAAATAAATAAAAATAAAAAATTAAAAAAAAAAAATAGTGACCGGTATTATGCGCTGGTAGGATCATGAAACCTCATGTTTCTTATGAATTTTATATTTTAGTACTCAATATATTCATTGTGGCTTCAGTTTTATCTCGATGGTAATGGACTAGATTAGCATACTATAGAAATAACTTGTTTCAAATCACTGCGGGATTTCCTCTTATAGCAAGTAATAAGATCTCGATGGTGAACTTGAATTACGAAGTATTATTGACGAACTTTGGCATCCATGGGTAAGTATTTATTATGTGCTGATGATGTTGTGAAGATGTGATTAAAGTGATTTCTTTATTGATTTATATGATATGTTATTTATGTGAAGTAATATATCTGTAAAAAGTCAAATTGATATTTTTTTGATAGTAAGATGAACGCAGTTCTAAGTAGAGGGTGACAGATACTGGTTCAAATCATGTTCAATAAAAAGCCAAAAGTTGTTCTAATTTTCAAAGTTTGTTCATCGATATTTGAATTTGTTCAAACATTGTTAATATGACTCAAATTTTGTTTGAATCTTATTTGAACCTGATTTAAATCTTGATTGAGCCACATAATATTATCTCTTGCGATGCAAAAATGTTCAGAAGGTTGAACAAAGTTTGACCTTCGTTCAAATTAATATGAAGTTATGCATATCCTTTTTTAGGTAGGATACTTTCATATTACCTTTTTTAATAAATCAATCAAGCATTGATAGTCGTGTTTTGTATGAGAAAGAATGACAAGAAGTTTACTAAATTTGTTGGACAGTTAATTGTAAACACAACAAGGAATTGACGGTTGCAAGTAATACTGCTCTCAAATATCTCATAGATCATCTATTCATATTTATTTAGTATGATAATAATTAATTCTTTGTGAAGTTAAAAGTATAACTCATTGCCAGCATTCTATTTTATTAGAATATAACTGATGACATTAATTTCCTCAATAAATTTAATTACTTCGTAAGATGTTGCATTCTTCTTTAGTGAGATTTCAATTTTGTTTTAGCACCATTTTCCTAGTTACGTGTCAATATGGAGAAGAGACGTTGTAGCCAAGGCTAAGCATGCATTCCCTAATGGATAAGTGTAGATGATTGTAAATGAGTCCAAAAATGATAAATGATGTAATGTACACTAATGTAAGATTAAAAAGTGTGGTTGAAGATAAACATTATGAAGTGGTCATGGATTTATCTGTGTTTCGTCATTAATGCATCTACTTGAGATGACAAATTTGGGGTCTAATGTATTTGAATGTCTTAAATGAGTGAATTCTTTTGGTTAGGTACCTTTAGAGGAAATTAAAATTTATCGACACAAGAGTATCTTAAACTATTATGCTAACCACCTAAAAATACTTCTAGCTCGATGATTGTAAATATAATGATTTTATTTTTGGACTTTATTCAATGGGAATTAAAATTAGGTCATTTTAAGAGAAATTTCACTTGAAATTTTGCCATATTTATTTATAATAATAAAAATTAATTTCAAAGTCAGTATTCTAAAGAAAATATTTGGTATATTTTGTGTACTTCTGAAAATAGTCATGAAGCTTGAAAGGGAGGAAGTTGGTGCAATTAATATGTTTCGGGTTCAGAGCCATGCATGAGAGCATATTATTTCTTTAGATATCAAAGTCGAAGAATATTGACAAGATCAATCATAGATTAATTGATGCATGATTAAAAACTTCTTTGATTTAGCCCAAATTTGAAGCCAAAGGTGATAATATTCTTATGCTAAAAATGAATTTAGGATTGACTTGATTTATGAAAAAATTCAGTATTGTTGTGAGCAATCAATCACTTATGTATTAAAATCCCTTGAAATGTATTATTAGAAACTAAGAGTATTTTTTTTTTCATGCTAAATAATAAATGTGCAAGCATAATGATTGATATGCAACTTGATTAAACGGAACGCTTTAGATATATTTTCTTTTCTTTAAATATACGTATTAAGACTTCAAAGATCCATGCCATCCAGTGTATGTTTTGAAAGTATATTTCTCCTTACAGAAATTTTCTTGAGGTACTTTTCTTGTGAATACAACCCAAGATGCAAATATTTAGATTTATAGAAAGAATTTGTAATAGTTATTTTAAGAAAAAAGACTTGTTGATGACTTTTATGTTAGAATAAGAAAGTAAAAAAAAAAAACTAGATTGAGAACTTGAAGTTTTTGTTATTAACATAAAGACATTATGAATACTTTAGTTATATTATTTTTAGATGCACAACATGGAGCTTATATTGATCACATTAGGATGAATATCATAACGAAGTTTAAAGCTAACTAACACGATCAATATTGCTTGGCAATCAAAGCGTGCTTAAGGGTAAAATTCTATCAAGAATTTGTAGTGGTTGTTATGCTTAAGCTAGGGCATGTTCCATTTAATGTTATAGTTTTTCAATGTATATTCCATGTATCATCTCTATTATATATGACATTGCATGTACTATATTGGATTTTATATCCATCATACAAAATTTTCTTATTCATAGAGCGAAAGATATCATATTAGTTGATGTATCTAATGCTTCAAATCTATATGCCAAGTATCATATCTATTGTATTGGTTGTTCATGTACTTTATCGGATATCATATTTGTCATACAAGATGTTTTGACCTATTCTTTAAACATTATCAATATTATATAAGATGTATCCATTGTATAAAATCTTATACTTTTTATTGCTATTAATACAATCTTATAATTTTGCCTAGTTTGCTCCTCTTGTTTAATTTATTTTATTATTGATATTTAGGAAAATAAAATACATTCTTTTTTGTACAAATAATGGTCCCATAGCAAACTGCCATCCTTAAAAAGTAAGCATGTAAAAGAAACATAATCACCTATTAAAAATTAAAAAAATAAAATGGATATGAAGTTTGCTATATCTTTTTTATGACATTGTGATTACTAACTTATGGGTATGTTGTTAATATAAAATTTCCAATCTTAATTAAGAGAAACATTTTAATGGCATTTTAAGTACTATCCTCTAGCCATTTAGTTGATGTCATAATTAAATTTAAATGAATCATTTTAAATAGTAAATCATATCATCAAGTAAAAAATAGTTATGGCATATACCATGATTGTTCACTTTCTAGTAACAACCCACTTGACTATTCTAAAAATATGATAAAACCTATTACGATTCCTTTAACTAGAGTCATCATGTATGGATATAATCATTTAGCCTACAACTATACCTCTTCAATACCCATATCCCAAAGCCTTAGCATAATCCTTATTTGAACATCCAATTGGCATACAAGTTAAGCTATATGATTGCTCTATAAAGAAATATGTATTTGTGGCATTATAGTCACTGTTTTTTGTACTTAATTGGTGTCACTTCTTGAAAAAGATCTTGTTTATTGTGCGCATTATCATTAGTGCATTAGGATATATGAAATTGATGGTGTTTTCTATCTTTAATTTTTAAAATTCTAGATAACTAATTTGAAATTTTAGCTACTATTCTCATAGTATATGGTTGATCACTTATTTCAAAATCCACATTCCAAGTACATGCACCTTTATCATTTTTTTTAATGAATATTTTCTATGAGAAAGTTAATCACATGCTTATTGGCATTCAATCTATTTTTAGATTAATCAACATCGGTTATAATAATCAATAGACCTTCTTACTAAAATAAACTTATGGATACATCATATTGTCTTCTATCCCAATCATGTTAACAATAAATGTTGGACCCTAAAATTTAACTAGAAACTTATTATATTTGGCATTGAAATAAAATATTTTGTTCTATTTTTGACTAAATTTGTTATAATTTTATTCCCATATGATGAACTCATTATTTATAATAATTTTAATTTAATCATTGGGCTCTAACATGTCATCAATTTTGATTTTGTAAAGTTATATTTATTGCCTAAAGAATATATATATATATATATATATATAAAGGCTATATTT